>NC_141045.1:30555000-30800000 GCF_052040795.2 Danio rerio | reverse complement strand
ACTCCAAATAGCTACTCGCATGGGTCCTTGAGGCCATCAAAGAAATAATAGGAGATCTTAATTAGGGCGGATTCTCTTTAATCCAGTTCACCGCGCCTGGACTGTAATGTCCCATTGAGACTCAGTGCAGGTGAAAGTACAATTCAAAATTCCACCCTTTTCATCAAAGCTGCTGAAATGCTTGTGAACATCTACTAGGTTGATTGGGGAAATCTGGGTTTGAATGAAAGGAGGAGAACCATCAGAGATTTTTTGGAAGTCTCCAGCCAATTATCTGTAAGGCGATGTTTCCACCTGGATTGTTTATAGTGTTTGGATTATAAGTGGTCTGCTGAGACACATTTGTGACCCTGGACCACAGTATGTTGCAGGGATATATATCTGACAATAATCAAAATGACATTGTATGGGTTAAATTGATCAATTTTTAATTTATGCTGAATAGCATTCCGATATCAGTAGGTAGTGCTGTCGCCTCACAGCAAGAAGCTCGTCCGTAGTGTATGAGTGTAAGAATGAGTGTGTGTAGATGTTTCCCAGGAATGGGTTGTGGCTGGGAGGGCATCCACTGCATAAAACGTGCTGGATAAGTTGGCAGTTCATTCCGCTGTGGCGACCCCGGATTAATAAAGGGACTAAGCTGAAAAGAAAATGAATGAATGAATGAATGAATAATTCCGATATTAAGCAAAGATCAAGTTTCATCGAGACATTTTGTAAATTTTTCACTCTAATTATATCAAAACTTAATTTTTGATTTGTAATGTGAATTAAACTAAATTCTCTTTTTAAAAACCTCAGATTCTACCATTTTAAATACACTCAACAGAAACACAACATTTCATACACACATGAGAAAAATTCAAAGATCCAATCATTTTTCTATGCACACCCTTTTCTCCCAAATTTTGTTCACACATCTGTCTAATGCTACGTTCCAATTTGCATACTCATACTATGTTCTAAAAGTATGTAATTTTTGTGAAGAAGAAGTACATCTTTCTTAGTGTGTAACAGAAGAGTATGCAAGCATTGGGGCATACTACTTCCTTTGCTTCGTTACATCCTTTGTCAATCATCTTGACACGTCATGCACATTGCTTTCATATTTAATTACCTACCATGTTAAAGATGTAACAAATTAATCTGTTATTTGCGAGGCTTTCATGCAGAGAAATCTCCTCAGGACTATAGATAATTATACATTTACACATTTTTTTGAATTTTTACAGTAAATAGTACACCATTCGGGGCGAAGAAGTGGCGCAGTAGGTAGTGCTGTCGCCTCACAGCAAGGAGGTCGCTGGTTCGAGCCTCGGCTCAGTTGACGTTTCTGTGTGGAGTTTGCATGTTCTCCCTGTGTTCGCGTGGGTTTCCTCCGGGTGCTCCGGTTTCCCTTACAGTCCGAAGACATGCGGTACAGGTGAATTGGGTAGGCTAAATTGTCTGTAGTGTAAGAGTGTGTGTGTGGATGTTTCCCAGAGATGGGTTGCTGCTGGAAGGGCATCCGCTGCATAAAAACTTGCTGGATAAGTTGGCGGTTCATTCCGGTGTGGCGACCCCGGATTAATAAAAGGACTAAGCCGACAAGAAAATTAATGAATGAGTACACCATTTGGGAACCGCTGGCATGCTCTTTTCAACATAATACCGTTTGGGACAATCAATTGTATTTTGAGTAATATTTAGGATGGATAGTATGCAAACTGGGACACAGTGGCTGTTTTTCAATTCCAATAATGCAGACTTGCTTTCTCGTGGAGACCGGTCTTGCCAGGTTACCTCGGAAGAACGAACTTGGGAGACTGCTAGAACAGAGAACGCATGCTCTGAGAAATTAGGTGCTGGGTTCCTGATGGTCACATGAACTACACGCATTTTTAATGATTTCAACATATCAGCATTTACACAATGATTTATTGTTGTCCCGCTTTTCAATAACATGCACTAAAGCCTTACAAATATAGTTGCACAATACAAATAATAGATTGTAATGCAAATTTCAGCAAATAAACACCCCTAAGGCTCATACACATCGGCACGCTTTTCATTTGTGTTTATCATCAGCGTTTTGAGATATTTTTCCTCATTCAAACCCAATTGATTTTCACTGGCGTCGTGAACGGTGTGAGCGGGCTTTAATGTGGTTATGCATTTACTAACATTTTCATCTTTTACTTTCACCGTCTCATTTAGAGAGACTCTTGAGATAAAGAAGTTAAATATCTGAACTTTAATATTAAACAGGTATAAAATGCTGCGCTTTTTTCAGAATCAGCAGCAATGACTTCTGAAACTTCTGTGAGTTTTACACTCAAGTCTGCATTAACGCATCCTCAGTATCAAAAACGCATCCAGGAACTTTCAAGCGTCTTCTGTTCTTGCGGTCTTGAGTTTTGAGTTTGCTGCGTTGGAAAGTTCAAGCTTGGTGAACTCTGACCTATAAAATTGCATCACATGATTGCTTAAGACCAATCGAAGATCAAAGCATGGTCGGCGCTAGTGGTGTAGTGGTTAGTATGTCAACAGATGCACTCCGGTGCTCACGGACCCTAGTTTGATTCCCGCCTCAGGGTCCTATGTTGATCCTTATCCTCTCTCTGCTCCCCTGGTTTCCTGTCAATAAATCTCTACTGTCCTATCCATTAAAGGTGAAAACCGTAAAAAAATTATTATACAAAAAAATTGTAAAAAAGATCAAAGCTTGACATCTCTGTACAGAAATTTAAAACATGAACCAATTGCTCACTGTTTTAAATGTCTAATTATCTTGTTTAGTCCTGCCCCTTTTCACAGCGCTGTACAACAGAATGTCGCATGCACATTCTCTAGTGTGATAGCAGCATCAGTGAGCTCTTCTCCCTTGCCAAAATAATCCATCCACCTCACAGGTGTGGCATATCAAGATGCTGATTAGCATTTGCTTCATGCAGTACAACAAATCTCTCCATAATCCCATGCAGTCATTTAGGGTGTTGATTGTAACCTGTGAATTGTTGGTTAGCTCCTCTTTAGAGGCTGTGTAAAGTTGCTGGATATTGGCTAGAACTGGAACACACTGTGATATACACTGATCCAGAGCATTTTAAACATGCTCAATGGGTGATTTTTCTGGTGAGTATGCAAGAACTGTGGTGTTTTCAGCTGCTAATAATTGTGTACAGATCCTTACAACATTGGGCTGTGCATTATCATGCTGCAATATGGTGCAACAAAATAGGCCTCAAGATCTCATTGTTATCTCAGTGCATTCACTCCGTAACAAGCAGCTGTGTTCATTGTCTTTAACATACGCCTGCCCAAACCATAACCCCAACGACACCATGAGCCACTCAATTCACATTGAGCGAATTCAATTCGAAGTTGGCATCAGCATAGAGGTGGATGGATTATCTTGGCAAAGGAGAAGTGCTCATTAACTAGATTTAGGTGGAGGTGTGAACAATATTAGAGAGAAATAGACATTTAGAATACATAGAAAAAGTTAGATGTTTGAAAGCAGCTCATGAAAAAAAATATTTTTGTTGTGTGTAAAGCTGTTGAAATGCTATCCTATTAAATTTAGAATAATTATGACAACAAATTGTCTTCAGTAGAAGCAGAAGTAGTATCAATTACAGATCTCAATTAAAGAAAAGACCATTATGACTGACTTTGTGATATAAATAGTGGTGTGCAGTAACAAATTACAAACACTCAAATCACTTTAATTTAGTAGTTTTTCTCAGGAGTTATGTTACTAAATAATTTACTTTAAGAATTGGAGAATTTATTTAGCAGTTTAAAAATGTCTACTTCTATTCCAGTACATTTTTAGTGCTGTATCAGTACTTTTACTGCCTTGCAACCTTTTAACATGCAGTCACCATTTTTTATATTTATTATTATTTTTATGTTTACATAGAAAAACAACAGACATACCCCAAGACTGGTACATTTTATAAATGCAGCAAACATGTACTGTACAGTGCAGAAGCATTAAAAGAACAAGCCAAATCATCACGTCACTCATAGCATGTTAGTCAGGGTTTAAAGTGTATAACCTAAGCCACGGTTGCCCAAACTCAGTTCAGGAGGGCTGGTGTCCTGCAAAGTTTAGTTCCAACCCCAACCAGACACACCTAGACAAGCTAATCAAGGTGCGACGCAATTGTTATTTGCTAGTTTCAGCTCGGCGCAAAAGTCGTTTTAACATTTTTCGCCATGCTCTTTAAATAGCAAATGCATTTGCGCTCGTATGTGCACCCATAGAAGTTCTGGTCTAAAAAAGCAGGCATGTTTTGGCGCGCTGCTATTTTGAGAATATATATATATATATATATATATATATATATATATATATATATATATATATATATATATATATATATATATATATATATATATATATATATATATAGGATATAATAAGGATATATATAGGATATAAATATAAATGATTAAAATATTACAAAACATTATTTTCTAGCCTACATAAATATAAAAAAACACTGCTTTCATGCCTTCATGTTGGGAGGCTTTTTCAGTTCATTCAATTTGCTTTTGTATAATGTTATTATTATTAGCGGTATTATTTATTATATCCATATTTATATTTGTTTTATTAAAAACAAGCTTAGGTTTGCCCACCTGTCAGGTTTTAGACCATATGGGGCACAGCATGTGTTTTAGGATGTTCATTATTCATTTGCTGGAAATTCAAACTGAATTTAGAAACAGTTTTGAAACAAATATTTGGGCTTAACAAACTAAATTAATTATTTATAGGCTAATTGATGTCTGTGCGTACAAGGTTTTCCTATCCACGAGAGCAAAAATAAAAAAGTTAATAATTTATCTCATTCTCATGCTGTAGATGCTCTGTTTAACTGTTTTCTAGGGAAATGTTCAGTTTTTCCACTTACACTTACTTTACGTCATGTAAATGGCAAATGTGCAATGGTGCGACGCAACTGGCTCTTAAAGGGTATGGGAGATGAGACCCTGATTGGTTTATTCTCAAAACACACCTATAACTCATTAAGAAAATAAACTCAACCCTTTTAGACCATGCTCCATGGCGCAAAGCGGATTTTTTGGTCCTTAAAATAGCAAAAGTGGATTCTGACACGCCCTGAAAGCGTTTGCGCCCTGCGCTTTGCGCATGGACCGTCAAAATAGAGCCCAAGGTGTATATATTAATGTATGTTAATGTGTATTGTTAAATTAATCTCACATTTTACATTTAAAGTCCATGAATGGCAAATAAATGTAACCTAGATGGCACTGTTGTGAGCTACATTTTTAAATTGTGGAGTATATTCAACACATTCTCACTCCCAACTCGTCACATACTGACGCTTGGTCAGGAACCCTCGGCGTCAGTTATTGACGCACAGGGTACCCCTTTAGCGTCATATTTAGACGTGCAGGGATTCCCTATAGAATCTGTGCCTGAGCCTGAGGCGTCATATGGAGACGCTGGAGGCTCGTATAATTACCAATAGATGTCAACGCAATTTTTAAAACCTGATTTACGCCTATTATCTTAGTTTTCTTATTTTAAAAATATGTAATTTTTATTTTGTTCATGAAAAGCGTCTGTAAACGGGGTCGAAACTACTGTATGAATAAACTTCGGCCCACGTGACATCCCTTCACGGTGAGTTTAACGCCGCTCTGCTATTGGTCAAACTGCATCAGCGGTGAGTTCTCAGATGAGTTCAACTGTCAACATTAAATATTACGTTAATGCTGCATAATATATTTTTATTGGAGATTAGTTGGTGTTTATAAATATTTTATCATTTACTTTATATTTAATGAGTGAAAATATATTCGGTTGTCCAGTTTAGGGTAACTATGCCTAATAAAACTTTGATTCATTCATATTATTTATTATTTTTTTACTTTAAAAAAATATTAAATTTCAAGTACTAAGTTTAAAAATGTTTTCGGCTGATATTTTTCATTTTAAATTATTTATTAAAGTTGGGGTCATTGTATGTGGCGATCTATTTTTTACAGTCTATGCTCGCTATCCTAAGGTTCATTGCGATCCCAAGGTTCACTGCGGTTTTCCACAAGGTAAGTAAAAAGTAAACAAATAAACACGATTTGTTGATAAAGCATGTACTGTAAACTAGCGACGTTATCTAATTACATCAAGTTCATTTATTAAAAACATATTTTTCTCACATATAACGTTGGTCATGCATTAGAACAATATATACATTTTAAGATAAGGAACAGTGTAACCAGATTGTTGTTTTCCACAATAGAATTCGTGCAAAATCTATATATAATATGCAATATGCAACTCTAATAATACAAATGTATTCGTAATTGTTTCAATATTAAAGAACGTCAAGTGTTTCCAAAGGTTTATTGTAAAAACAATTATTTTCCATGCCTTAAAACAAACACACACACACACACACACACACACACACATATATATATATATGTATATGTATATATATATATATATATATATATATATATATATATATATATATATATATATATATATATATATATATATATATGTATATATATATATATATATATATATATGTATATATATATATATATATATATATATATATATATATATATATATATATATATATATATATGTGTGTGTGTATATATGTATATATATGTATATATATGTATATATATATATATATATATATGTATATATATATATATATATATATATATATATATATATATATATATATATGTATATATATGTATATATATATATATATATATATATATATATATATATATATATATATATATATATATATATATATATATAGCATAACAAAAGCTCAAGTATAACTTAAGCTGATGTATGTCACACAATGAATATCATACACTATTACCAGTACAATTTGGCCTTTACCAATTTATTTAATAAAAAAAAAAGAATCTATCATCTCTAAATTGTGGTAAAGAGGCACAACAAGCTGTCTTCTTTTCAAATATTATGTCAGTCAGGATGGTAATGGTAAAATTCAAGGATTACCTTGCACCTTCTCAGAAATTTACCATTGATCATATGTATTACAAGTGGCTGGATTATTTTTAACACAAGCAACGTTTTTTTAAATCATTATCTTAAACAGATTAAGGCTCATTTTGGACTACACTTACATTACTTTACAACTGCTTAATGCAGTACTGATGTATCTAGTAGTTTAGTGGGTTTAACTAATGTCACATCTGCTTTTATTCATTTCAGATGCAGAAACTTTTGACATATGAATTCATCTTGACTAAGGGTAATGTTTTTGTTCAGAATTAATCATTATTTAAAATCATTGTATTTTCTTTGCTATTATGTACAGCTTTTAAAAGAATGTACTTTCTTTTAATAAAGAACTCTTCACAGCACTGCAGCTAAACAGTCACAACCTCACAGAGCTGCACAACTACCCCACTCAGATCAGTGTTGAAGCTGGAACCTCATCTTGTGTACAGCAAAGGCAGAGCTGAAAATTCACTGTTTGTCTTGTATTGTGTGGTAAGTCATAGTTTTATTAATGTTTTTATTTTATTGCAACACTAAGTAGTCCATTATGTGGCCAATATGATATAAAGGGCCTAAAATGGGACTGACGTGATTATTGTTTTGATTTCTAGATAAGTACTCATGGGGCTACACATGCAGCTGAAGTTAGCTACATTGAGTAGGACATTTCTTTCAGTATACTCTTAAAGAGATTCACCCAAAAATGAAAATTCTGTCATTATTGACTCATCCTTCACTTGTTCCAAATATGTCTGAGTTCCTTTCTTCAGTTAAACACAAAAATTTATATTTTAAAGAAAGATGAAAACCTGCAAACATTAACTTCCATAGTATTAGTTTTTTCCTACTATGTATGTCAATGTTTTTAGCTTTCCAGCTTTCTTCAAAAAACTTCCTTCATGTTCAACACAAAGTAACTTGGAAGTTTTTAAAAAAGTTTACAACCACTTAAAGGAGAGTAAATAGTGAACTATTCCTTTAACCCAATCTAGTTGACTTTACTAGAAAATTGTATAGAAACCCAGTGGCTTAAACCCATTACATTTTATACAAGGTACAACTTAACAGCCATACTTGAATTAAAATATTACTGTAAGTTCAAGAAGATTGTAAAGGTTCTAGGTTAATTTAAAGTGGGCTGTTTAGTTTCACCTTGTGTAAAAACATAAAGGATTTAAGGCAACATGTTTCTATGCAGTTTTCTAATAAAGTCAACTAGTTTGGGTTAAGAGTGTAATGGGTTACAGTAATAGCAGTGAATCATGCAGGCATAAAATAAATGTTTAGCCATGTAAAGCAATAAGCTTGTTATAATTTAGAAATATTTTTAGGGTGGAGCACAGTATGCTGTTGTAGTTTTCATATAATTGATGAGTCAAACATGAGATGTGTTTTAAATTGCAAGACGTGAATTAACAATATGTTCATCAAGATTCAAATCTTGCATCTTATATTTTTTAAGGTTTTGGCCCAATAATACCCATATTCTGCTATTTAAAAAATCATGCTGGAATTTGTGTCAGCATTCCCTTCAATGAAAACTACAACAGTGGACATCAGTGGTGATAAAAATGTATGTGAAGGATAAGGGTGTTCATAATGAGAAGTGCAGTCACTATCCTGATCTCTGAGTTTGTAGAACTGACAGATCTGCTTGGAATACATGGAAACATGCTGGAAATGTTTAACCTATTATACAGTTAATTCAAGAGTGCCAGGTTTAGACACTTTACATATATAAATAAATATCACTGAACTTTCTAAATGAAACCTAACACTCATTCTTTGTTCAGTAATGATGTTGTGCACTTCTAATACTTTACAGTGGCAAAACCTGGAATAAGACATGGGAGCCCTCCAGGAATTCCTGACACTTTAAGCCCAAGTCTCCTCATGCTAACCGGATTGCAATATGACAGTCTAGTCAGCATAAACACCTGGACTCACCAAGCACACTTTGGTTCTCAGTGTTTTGTAAAAATAGTTTTTGCTATTCTTCAGTAAATACTTGAATATGTTTTGAACTTATTCTACTTTTGATGTTTAAGTTCAGAAAGTTGTAATTATAAATATAATTTGCATTTGTCATGAACTTGACTTCTTGTTGTTGTGAAAGCTGTTTATTATGATGGCATTTCCAAAGCCATCATTTGAAAAGATTTTTTGCAGTGCAGTTTTACTTGAGCTTGACATACCAGATGTATGACATGAATAAATATCACAAAATAAATATAATAATAATAATACAAAATATACATTTCCTTCAATTATAATTGTTTTTAATCATTTATATATGTATGGTAATATATTATTGCATTAAAAACTTATAAAATATATATTTTTGGTTAAAATATATATTTGTGCATTTTTGTGTGATTTTTATTATTTATTTTTATTTGTGGCATTATAAATAAATTATAAATGTTTCATTAAAAATGTATTGTGTTTATTTGCATACTCATTTACAATGAACTACTATTTATACTATTTAATGGGCACTATATTTGTCATTTAAGTTTTACATATATTTATATTTGTATACCTACATGATGCAGGGTTTAGTTACAGCAAATGCTTGAAATGTTTTCAAACATGAAGCTTTTTTATTATTTTATTATTCGTTTCAAATTAAGTATACTGCCTATGATCTGGTTTTACTATGATCATTTTGCACATCTGGTTACCCCCACAAAGTAATCTCACGGTAAATATACATTTGTATTTTTAATAAGACAATAAATAGCATGTAATATTAATACACATTTTGATTTTTAAGTTATATTATAAGGTTATAATCAACCTTCAGCCGGAAGATTACCAAATAGAGACAAAGTGTGACGTAGATTGCGACGTTGTGATTGGACTATAACTTCAAAGCCAAATTAAAAGATCCTTCGTGTTGCTAACTATGTTTTGCTAACTTTGCCACTTTACTAACAGTGTCCTTTATCAATGAGTTATCGCTGTGTTTTAAATAGTTAACGATTAACCAAGATCGTAACCCTAAACTTAACCCTAACTACACCTTTCAAGGAACTACAATTTGTAGCGCCATGTCTTTCCCCTCCCATCTATACAGCGACAAAGGATTGTGGGTAATGTAGTTTAAAGCCTTTTTGTAATAAAATGGAACAGATACAAATTTTAATGAACTAAAGACTATCTGAATAAGGTCATTGTGCATATATTTATGACATATATGAAAGCCAGGCATAAATTTGTTATTTTACAATGAGTATTTTTTAAACAGCTTTTATTGACTTGATCAGTATATATCAGACTATTATATCCAACATTATTTATTGAACATAGCATAGGTAATAGTCTTGCTGATATTCTCTCACTCATTTCTCGTTTGAAATGTGAATACTTTTTCCTTTTCTACGGGGCTCTACTCATCCCCTTTGAGTAAAAGGGCAGTTAACCTATGTAGATGTATTATCTTCAACATGGACAAGAAATTGTATTGTCACATGTACAGTTGTGGTAAAAAAAAAAAAAAAAAAAGCTGTAAAAATAAGCTAAACATTAGTATCCTCTTTAATTACAAGTTATTAGCAATAGTGATCTATGTTCATCACAAATGTTATGAGTTCAGAATAATATGTGTGGATGTAATTCTGAAAGTGTGTTTCATTAATGGTCATCATGTGATATTTAATTGTTTTCACTTTATTTGAAATATGGATAAAAGCTCTTTTAAAATATGTAAATGTTTATAAATAAAACCTTTTTAAAGACATGTATTTGTTTAAAAACCACTCTTTATCTGATTATTTTTACTTTCTAAATCTTCAACTGTTTGTGTAACAGTATGATTTGATGACAATGGATGAACTTTGTGTTAAATAATGATTCCACATAATGTCTTTGTCCTGCATGTGGGTTAATTTGTTAATTATTTTCTTTATGATCAAATGATTGTAAGATTTGCTGCATTGTAAGAATCATGAAAATATTGAGAAATGAGGTAACAATGATGAAAAGATATCCTTTCAAATGCTGCGTATAGTTCAAACCTCCAAATGATTAAAAATACATAGTCAATAACCAATAAAATAAAAATGCAAACATTTAAATTATCTAAACTAGAAGTAAAATAGTTCTGTGCTGTATTTATAAGTTACTGTGTAGTTCTATGTCTACCAAAAATACATATTTCAATACATATTTTATTTTCATTCATTCATTTTCTTTTTGGCTTAGTCCCTTTATTAACCAGGGGTCGCCACAGTGCTATGAACCGCCAACTTTTCCAGCATGTTTTTATGCAGCAGATGCTCTTCCAGCCGCAATCCATCTCTTGGAAAATATTTTATTTTTTATCTTGCATTCAATAAAACATTATACAAAGTAAATTTTTATTTTCAGAATAACAACAGTCGCACTGTTATCTCACAACAAGTGCAGCAGTTTTTTGTTAGACATTCTAACAAATTAATACAAATGTTTCAAAGTAAGGACAAAAATAAAAGGAGATTAATTTTTTTTTTTTTTTTAGAAAAATCCATGAGGACCAAATGGATCCATCAGATCTTTGATGTAAATCATAGGTTAATTTTTCCAGAGGTAGAAGTGTGGTTGCCTGACTCAGCCACATATTGACTGGAGGTATCTGAGCAGTTGACCATAATAATGTACATTTTTTGCCCAAGTATATGCAAAAATTAAATTTATCATAAAAATGTATCATAAAATTAATATTTTAAAAGCTCTTAATGTCACTTAATGTAATAATTTCATTTTAATATAGAGTTCGTTAAATCGTTATATGTTGTAAGCAGTGAGGCATACAATAATGCTCTTGATTTACAACACTGATTGATTTTAGAGGAATGCTTACATACTGTACATATCTATGTATTTAAAAAAAAGACAATTTGGTTATAGATGATGACAATTTTATTTAATTTTTTACAGATTTTATTACATGCTTTAGATTCAGGGTTAAGGTCATCCTCTTCTGGATTACAGTAAAAGAAAATCCACAGTCAATGTCATACTCATCAGCTGGAGCTTTATTTAAAAAAAATCTATGTTCTCTGCTCCAGCCAAAACTTGCAGGTACCTTGCAGGTTTCTAGATTGCACCATCTTATTGTTGTTTATTTCTCAGTTATTTTGTTGCTTTTTGAGAATGATGATCCATAGACCTTTTAACCCCTCTTCGTTTAGGCCACATGTCGAATCTTAAAAGAAGAACACAACAACATAAAAATATATTAATATCCTTTGGACTGGGTAACCTTATGCTTATGTCTGTGCCAAATAATACAAATACATACCAGTACTTTTCAGAAGCAAACAAGCAGGAAAGTTCTTTGAAAGAACCAGGATGAGTTGAAAGGTATTTATAGTGGTTGACCATCTCTGCCACAAGAATCCACTGCTTCTCCTGAAGAATCCTGACTAGCAGGATGATGTTGAACACCCTCCTCTTTGTTGCTGGGTCAGCAAAGTCTGAAATATATTTATGAAAAGAAAGTTGTATAACAAGGATTATACGTCAACTTTTAAAGAATCAACACTGACAGAAGTCTAGTGTACATACCATGCAATATGACGAAGACATCCATATCACTTCTGTTTTTTGTTGTCTTTGCTTCTGCTACTGAAAAAAAAAAATGACAGTAATAGTAACACAATTTTTCATGACTACATGTAATATTAATAAGAATTTCCTCACCCTCTGCCCACTCCTCTACATCACAGACCAAAGTCTTCCAATTGGTTTCCAGTCACTGCCAGTTTCATGGATTCTGTTTTGCAACTTGCTTTGCAGAGCTGTTGCGGTCTACAGTGATAAGCAATCAAAAATCACAATATTATTAAAATAGGTTACTGAACAACCAAAACAAATTCAACTGGATATTGTTACCTTCTGATATCAATAGGTCAGAGAGATGGCCAAATTGTTGAATATCTGCTAATTCCAGCACATGACCATGAGAGTTACAGTAGCATGTCTGGTCACTCCAATCCTATAGAAGAAATATTGCACTGTTCAACCTCCTTCCCAAAAGTAAAACCAGGCATATCCTGGTATGCCTCACTCCATTTCACCTGGTTAACATATACAAACAAACAAACAAACAAACAAACAAACAAACAAACAAACAAACAAATAAATAAGTAAACCAATAAGTTTTGGCATTTACTTGTAGATCAGTTTAAGACAATCACATAGTTCATCTATGTCAGATATAAACTCATGTGATTAGGCATGAAACACACTAAAATCATGGGCTTAAAGATGGTGCTGAAACTTTGGACAGCTTTTTGCAACTCTTTGGAGGTAGTGTCATTAGTTGATGTAGTCCACAAATCTTCCTGTCAATTCTTAATCCTTAGCTGTAAATAAACCTTCAAAAATGCCAGTGTTTGAAAAAGGAATGAAACAGTACAGAACAAGTGCATAACAGTTTATATCTTCTAATCTAATTTTCTTAGGTGAACATCACAGAGCTGTTTTCTTGTTAATTTAGTTTCAACACATACAGTTTAAAGTACCTCGTGCATTCTTGAAATGGTTATGCTTATGGTTCATATCTACTTAAATTGGCAGTATATCTAGTGTGGAAGCAGAACAGATGAAGGGCTCTTCCTTGCAAATACTATCCACCTTGTATTGCACAGACTCCCACTCAAGAATATCTCAGAAAAATGTCTGCTGAGATCTTAGCAGTCCATTAAAAATTATTATACCAACATCTTTTCCACCAATGGAAAGAATATAAAAATACTTTAGGATATATTAATACTTGCATGACCAAATCTGAGATTAAAAGGCCATCAGTATGCCTTAGTTTAAATAAAACCAAAATTTTACTCTAGCCCACTGTCACCTAGGTCTACAGATACAGGGACTAATGGAAACAATGAAGTACACACTGACAGTCACTGGAGCAAGGCCCTCTCACAGTTGGGAAGATTGGAGTTCCTATGAGCTGTACCAGATAAAAACAACAAAAAAATGTACATTTATAACATTTCTAACTTATCCTAAGACTAGTAGACAAGCAGCATAAGCAGTTCTAATTTCCTAAACCCCAATGTGGACAGTTGATGGCCTATAAGGTGTTATAAAATCAGACAAAACAAAATACTTTCTGAAAAAGAAAAAAAATGGTTGGCCACTATCAACACCCAGAACAAATAGTTTTAAACAGTTAGGCCACAATATTTTGTGAGCTTATGCTGTAGTTTTTTAATGTTTGTCATAAGCAATAGTAATAATAAAACTAATGCGTTTCTTTCTGTTATTACAATAGTAGTGAAAGAATAAATGCATTTTATCTCATACAATCACATATGCCTAAACAATGTAGACATTTCATATACATGGAATGAAAAACTTCACTAACCCTTGACTGATTCCAGAGTGGTCTTGGCCTTCCTTACATGGTGGTGCTTTCTGCAGATCACCAAGTTGTCATCAAAACTTGAGCTTATAATTGAGATCTTGATGATAAATCTGAGTATTGAGGAATCACTCATGGTGATAGGCAGAAACAGGCTGAAAGACACAAGAATTAATCAAACAAATATAAATGTGTTAACAGAGATAGAGAGAGAGACAAGTGCAATTTAACATATAAACATGGGTAAAGTGATTTTACTTTTTGCTTATTAGAAAACAAAATTGGATTTTTAAAGAAATCTAAAGAACCTGAAAAGAGCAAAGAAAAAATATTCATATCTGAACAGTGAACACCTAATAATTTACACTTGTATATGTATATATATATATATATATATATATATATATATATATATATATATATATATATATATATATATATATATATATATATGTGTGTGTGTGTGTGTGTGTGTGGTAGATTAAGCTATTTTTTTGTTTAGTTTTGTGTTGTACAATGAATAAAATGTGCTCAGACGGGCAAAATGTCTGCCTTTTTCCTTTAAAGGCATGGAAAATAATTGTTTTTACAATAAACCTTTGGAAACACTTGATGTTATTTAATATTGAAACAATTACGAATACATTTGTATTATTAGAGTTGCATATTGCATATTATATATAGATTTTGCACGAATTCTATTGTGGAAAACAACAATCTGGTTACACTGTTCCTTATCTTAAAATGTATATATTGTTCTAATGCATGACCAACGTTATATGTGAGAAAAATATGTTTTTAATAAATGAACTTGATGTAATTAGATAACGTCGCTAGTTTACAGTACATGCTTTATCAACAAATCGTGTTTATTTGTTTACTTTTTACTTACCTTGTGGAAAACCGCAGTGAACCTTGGGATCGCAATGAACCTTGGGATAGCGAGCATAGACTGTAAAAAAATAGATCGCCACATACAATGACCCCAACTTTAATAAATAATTTAAAATGAAAAATATCAGCCGAAAACATTTTTAAACTTAGTACTTGAAATTTAATATTTTTTTTAAAGTAAAAAAATAATAAATAATATGAATGAATCAAAGTTTTATTAGGCATAGTTACCCTAAACTGGACAACCGAATATATTTTCACTCATTAAATATAAAGTAAATGATAAAATATTTATAAACACCAACTAATCTCCAATAAAAATATATTATGCAGCATTAACGTAATATTTAATGATGACAGTTGAACTCATCTGAGAACTCACCGCTGATGCAGTTTGACCAATAGCAGAGCGGCGTTAAACTCACCGTGAAGGGATGTCACGTGGGCCGAAGTTTATTCATACAGTAGTTTCGACCCCGTTTACAGACGCTTTTCATGAACAAAATAAAAATTACATATTTTTAAAATAAGAAAACTAAGATAATAGGCGTAAATCAGGTTTTAAAAATTGCGTTGACATCTATTGGTAATTATACGAGCCTCCAGCGTCTCCATATGACGCCTCAGGCTCAGGCACAGATTCTATAGGGAATCCCTGCACGTCTAAATATGACGCTAAAGGGGTACCCTGTGCGTCAATAACTGACGCCGAGGGTTCCTGACCAAGCGTCAGTATGTGACGAGTTGGGAGTGAGAATGTGTTGGTATATTGTAAGGTGGAATCATTTTGACAGCGTAACGCTCACTACTTAGTACTCTTAAGCACTTCTTACAGAATTACATTATTACTTTTACATAATTGTTTTTGGCAAGTAATGGTATTTTTACTTGAGTATGATTTTCAGTACTTTTTTAGTAACCACTATGTATAAATGTATGTGTGGGTTACATTTATATTTTGTAAAAATGGGTGTTCAAATGCATCTCTTGTCGACAGTTGTGTTTGGATTTCGTAGGGACTTTTCACTCTTATTTTTAAAGCTCAACATCACTTTTGAGTGCACTCAGTGAGACGCATAAGTGCTTTTGAATGACCAAATATTGAATGTTACATGGATTGTTAGCAAGAGAGAATGCAAGTGAGGGAAAAGGTTGTGAATGGCAACTATCTGATTTTGATTGTATTCCATGTTTTGATACAGTATGAATAGCTTGTTTTGGTGAGCTTTAAAAATAACATGACCCAGGAGTTGTACACTGGATGTGGGCCATTAAGTCAGCAGAGCAAAGCAGGCAGTCTAATCATCAAACATGCAAAAGCTCAGTTAAAGAAGGAACAATGTAGCTTTGATTCATTTTAGTTGACATTGATGAAATTTTAGGGTTGTTAAATTGTAAAAAAATGCACAACGGGCTTTTAATTTTCAGTCAGGCAGCCCAAGGGCTTCCGGTAAACAGTCTTTCCATTACAAAATTGTCACGTTTCAGATCTGATTTCTTTCAAAATCAGTGATCTTCACTGTCTGTTAGATATACGATATGAAGTTTATTTTACCCCAGTATTTTCAATGGAATTTCTGTGCTAGCCTGTTGCTCCTGACGGCAATAGTGGTTACAATGGTCTTTCATCTTCGTTTTACACTTGAACCGCTAAATGAATGCTTAAGTCTATTTAAATGTATGTATTGCAATTACATTACAACATTGATGCTGTAAAAACAACCTTGTACAATTGAAACTATTCCCATTAAGCCTTTACCGGAAGTTTATCATTGGCTTTAAACCTAAGCGTTTATTAGTAGAAAATTTCATGTTTAATTTAACGTGCTCTCTTTTCTAATGTTTAAATCTACTACCAATTTTTCTTAAATGAAAACATTCATTTGTGTGTTTATAAACATATTTCACAAATTATATTGTAATAAACTGAACACAGTATATTCCTTTAGATGATTTAGACAGCTATGCAAAATATCAAACTATTTTGGATAGTCAGAAATCTTTATAAATACATATATAAGTGCTGACTTAATTTTCATTTAAGTCAACTTTTTCTTCAAGTATCACTTTATGCAATACATATTTAAACAACCAAGTAATAAAATCAGTTTGATGTTGATTCAGTTAAATGTTGTAGGTTTTGAATCAACTACTTCATAAGGCAGCTCTACTGACTCCAACCAAAAGCTAAAGACTAAGGGGCAAAAAAACAAATAAATGTCATACTTCTTGTATAAATTTCAATCTAAGAGAATTAATATCTCGTTTTATAATTCATATTAGCTGTGTTTCCATCTTAATGTGAAGCAAGTTAAATTTTTGCAAAAAAAAAAAAAAAATCCCAAATGTAAATTAGCTATTAGAGTAGCTGACTGTAGTATTAGTAACTAACTAACATGCAAAATAGTCACATTGGTGTCATGTTTGCTATGTCAGTTTATTCAGCAAATGTTTTTTTCCTTCAATATTAGCATTAATTAATTTTCGTTAAGTCCAAAAACCCCTCAAGTAAGTATAAAAACGCTTAATTTTGTCAATAAAGTGATTTATTTCATTCAAAATTTCCATCAAATGTTTCATTACTCAAGGTGATTGAATCTATCTAAGGCTATTGAATCCTGCTGTTTTAAATGAATTATTTTTTTGCTCGAACAAAATCAGAAACTTCTTTTGTTGCAAATGACTCCGCTGAGCATGTGGAATTCTAGTTAAAACTGTTCGTCTCAGATGTAGGACGCTCTTTTGTTATTGAGAGAATGGCTGTGTATACAAGAATGATCATCTTTGTTGATCATTTTTTAGGAAGTTGTGCTTGTTTGTGTTATATGCTGACATTTTCTTGACGGCATTTCAGAAACACAACAACACAAGACAGTTAGCTTCAATTACATTCAAGACATTTAATGCCATTTATTAGTATATTTAACCCTTTAAATTTTTAAATAGTCAGCCCTTTAAGCTGACTAATGAAACAAGTAAAATATTATGTATTATCATGTCAAAGACAAAACAAATTAACCATTATAAAATAGTTACTAAAACTATAATGTTTAATATGTAAATGTTCTCTCTATTAAACAGCTCTAGGGAAATATTAGAAAAAGACATGAATATATATATCCATTTCAATGATATAATTTCTTTTTTCTTATTCTCTTTTTTGTGCACTTCCATTATCAATTCAAAAGAATTTTTAATGATACAAAAGGATGCCTAGTTTAAAGAGTCTTCAGAAACCTCTTTTTCGACTGGCTGGTTGAACTGACAGAAATGACATACACAAAACATTCTACTTTTGTTCTCTCAGTCCTCTCCCACACTTGATTGGTTTCTTTCTTGCCATTAAGGTTTGTCTATACAACTTTTACGACTGTGTTAGACAGCATCCCCTCCATCAAAGCTCTCTTACCCTATAAACAAAAGGCTCAGATGGACTCTGTATTTAAACCACAGCCAGTCCAACTGTAAATGTTTACTATTGTTGTACTTCAAGGGCAGTTATGTTGAGAATCGAGTGCTACACTTCACTTTGCAAATTTAGGCCCAGGATGTTCTTGTAGGAACAGCTTACTCAAAGAAAAGCATTTAACTATTAAGTTCAGTCAGAGAAATGGACTGAATCTGTGTTTGGTTTGGGTCTGAGTTGGTCAGAGGTCCATTTGTTTTCCTGTAGTAGTAACAAAACGTTTGCTGCATGCCAATTGGTTAAAACAGCTCTTTGGCCTGGATACCCTGTCTGAATTACGGACTTTAAAGTTTTTGTAAAGGGATAGAGACCCAAAAATAAAGATTCTATTTGAATTCGATTTTAAAAATGAAGTAAATTAAATTATTGTAATGAATATTTGTCAGTCATGCTCATACTGTGTATAAACAAATTGCACATGAACGTTTAAATAAATAGTTCACCTAAAAAGAATGAAAAGTACCATATAATTTATTCATCCTACTTTTTTAGTCCTCTAAGCCATCCTATAGGTGTAATTTTCAAATCAAAATATTATTTAGTTAATGTAACTTGCTAAGTTTTTAATAACTATCACAGTCTGACCAGGAAATTTAAAAGCTATTCCTTTTCAGCATCTTATATTAACCAACGAAGCACAAACAAACCAACATTGTGTCCAAATTCACTCACTTATTTCCCTCACTACTTCAAGTAGACTATATTAGCAGACCAATGTAGGAAATCGTGAATAGGGGGTAAATTCGGATACAGCACTAGAGTTAAATTGTTGAGTTTTACAATTTTTGAATCCATTCAGCCAATCTCAGCGTTTGGCTGGAACACTTTTAACACAAAGCTTAGCATACATCTTTGAGTCAGATTAGGCCATTAACATCTTGCTTTAAAAATTCTAAAAAGTTTAGATGATCTTCTGTAGTTACATTGACTCAGTTGATCAATATGGCTGAGAACTATACTCTTATTTTGGCGTAAATAATAAAAGGAACTTTGCTGTCGTAACATGACTGCAGGTGAGATATTCGACAGTAATAATTGCACATGCAGCAGTCAGAATATCAACTTTTCATTTACCATTAGTCCTACTAGACAATATAACTTCACAACAAGTTTAAATAGGAAAGTTATCAAACCATTTTTTAAAAATCTTTTGGTATGCTAATGGTCTAATCCCATTCAATGAATTATGCTAAGCTAAGCTCAAAGTGCTTACGCCAGACCTTTTTGCAATTGGGGTTTTATAATCCTAAAATAAATAAAACATTCCATTTAAAACCTCTTACTGTTTCATAATGATCAACAAACTCAATGCAAACTAAATGCTATATATGTCTGTGTAAATCTGTGTGGTCCAAATGTATATGAATACATGCAAGCAGGGCTTTACATTAACTTTATGATCACCAGCCACAGTGGCTAGTAGTTTTCCAACGTTACTAGCCACTCTGCATTTTCACTAGCCACAATTTTGTTGTTGGGTAAATATTTTTATATGCATAAATATGACTTTGACATGCTAAAATTACTTGATTTAGATTTTGTGTTGTGTCCACATTCCTTCTCATTCATTTTACATTTTGTGTGTCGTGTATGAGCTAATGGGTCACGGTTTCATAGTGTTATACTGCAATTAGTTTTTATTTCACATGACTTTTAAGAACTCAAATTAAGGATTTACCAAATTTATCTCAGACCACACAAAACTAAAATGATTTCTTAGCCACAAATTTTAAATGTGTCAAACAAGCTAAATATAGCTGTATACCATAATTTTTATTTAACAAAACATTGCTTTAAAAAAAAAAACAATTGACTTTTAAAAAATAAAAATTGTCATGTATCAGAAATATGCACAGTAATCTGTTCTCGCTAAAGGGCTCTCAGATCATCAGTTAACTACACATTAATGGAGAGTTAGTCTCATATTAAAGCAAATGTTGTAAAAAAAAAAAAGATAATTAAACCATATAAACAAAAATAACCGTGAGCAAAAGAAAGCAGGTGAAAAACATACTGTGTGATAATGGAAGGATATTCACACGGTTAAGGCCAATTAATAATCTGTTCAAAGCGAAAGCAACCTGGTTCTGCTTACAAATAGACATATTTGGAGCTCTTGAAAGCAGCAAGACTGTCGGTGCATTAGCAATACTTTTTTGCCTGACTATTTGCAAGCGATCCGATCACAGTTGCGTTCCAGGCACGCGTGCTTCAAGGAAGGAAACAGGAGCGCGCACGCTCTTTAAACAGTTGCGCGCATCACATCAGTTGTTAGCGTGAGTGATGATCCTCTCACTTGGTATTCATCTGCTTTCTTCTACTAGCGCGAATGCAATTTTTTTGTTAGTCTTGCTGTTTCTCCATTCTAAGATCACATTTGCACGCATATTGGGTCATTCTTATAGTCGAACCCTGCATGCTTTTAAGAAAACCTCAATTTAAAAATAATTTTCAACCAGCCAAAGTGGCTAGTGGGAGTAACTGTCTAACCCGCCAAAGCTAAAATCTACCCTCATTTGGCGGGTTGGCGGGTGTTAATGTAAAGCCCTGTATGCAATATATGCAATTCAAATACCTAATTCAAGATATTAATTGAGTTTTATTCTAGGCTTCTAATTGTAACAGTGTGGTTAGTTCAATGCTAGTGACCTACATGAAAATAGGAAGTAAATCTCACGTAAAGCCACTGGGTCTCATTTACTAATAATTGCGTAGGTATTTCATATTTATACACACATTGATCTCATGAAAACTTATTTCTTAATTTTCACTTTTTAAATGTCTAGTTATTTTTCATTTACCCTGTAAATACATATCGAATTTTATGTAGGATTGTTTATACATGTTTATATGGCCCCAATCGTACAGTAGCGGAAGGCGTCGTAGTTGGGTAAACTTAGAGCACAGTGAATTGGAGAATACAACAAATAATTCTTCTGCAATCCTAATTGCTGAAATAATATTAATAATTTAACTCCACGATAGTGTTATAAAGACTTTCAGAAAAAGGAAAAAAAAGTGTGAGACTGATGACGACAGAGGAGAGAATAACGTCAAATTTCATCTCAGACTCATAGACGCTGCATTAGAAATACCCTTGCTTAAGCTATAATTTGTTTTTTGTAATTTGACGCAAAGATGATATAATACATTGATAAATACATATAAATGTTCAGACGTTTATAAAAAAAAAACACAAAATCTTTAAAACAGTCAAGGATTTAAGATTATGATGACCGTTAAATGCGTCGAAAAAAGTCTTGTGAGAAGGGTCCATAATTGTGTTCATGTGGTATAAGTACACAGTAATCTGTCCTCGCTAAAGATCTCTCAGATCACCAGTTAACTACACATTAATGGAGAGTTAATCTCATATTAAAGCAAATGTTGTTGTAAAAAAAAAAAAGAATTAAACCATATAAATAAAAATAACTAAGCAAAAGTAAGCAGGTGAAAAACATACTGTGTGATAATGGAAGGATAACAGTTACATCAAATTTAATTTCAGCCTCATAGTCGCTGCATAAGAAATACCCTCGCTTAAGCTATAATTTGTTTTTTGTAATTTGACGCAAAGATGATATAATACATTGATAAATACATATAAATGTTCAGACGTTTATAAAAAAAAACACAAAATCTTTAAAACAGTCAAGGATTTAAGATTATGATGACCGTTAAATGCGTCGAAAAAAAGTGTCATAATTGTGTTCATGTGGTATAAGTAGTACAAAAGTTGATGAATCATGATATATTCGTGAAAATGTTCATATACACATTTCGCGAATAAACTGCAGTCTGTTGCAAATGAGAAAAATCATGGCTGCCACATTGAAGGGTCATTCCAAATCAAAGTGATCAAAACTGTCCCCTTCGAAGGACCCTTTGGAATGGGGAAACTTCAGGAAATGATCATTTTACTTAATTTAGTTCAAATCAATTCAGAAGTGCTCATCCCTATGGTACAATGTCTATAGAGAGGACCCTTTGGAAAAGATTCGGGCAAAGAGAGGAGCCGTTCAGAATGAAATACACCTACAATGCCTTGTCTTTGATGAACCCAGTCGCCATTAGTCTTATCGGGTACCACAGCAGGGTTGATTCTGGAATGCACTGGAGAGAGATTACGGTGCAATTAAAAGCACATCCTCTACCCACACACACTTCAGAAGCATCATGTCACACACTCAAATAGAGATTCTGTGATCATCTGCTTACTCTGACAACAAGCACCTTACAGAGAGAAAAAGAGATATAGCACACACACACACACAACACTCTTAATATAGGCTATTTTCTGCTTTATTCTTCATAGATGAGAGTCTAACTCATGTTATACTTGTATTGGCAAAAATGTACCTTGTGTTGTACTTATTCTATGTATTCTGAAATCACAAAAGAGTGAAACAATTTAAAGCGCTCTTTAAAAAAATAGCTTTATTCTAAGCATAATTCTATCCCTCTTCATCATTGACTGCTCACAAATGTGGGTTTTGTTTTTATAAGAATTTATTAGTAAGCTAACAGGTTAGCATAACATTAACGGTTTAAGTATTCCTACAAGCTTTTCTTAAGGTTGTACTGTTTGTAGATTGCTAAAAAAAATTAACAAGACTGTATATTTGGATAAGTTTTGGCTTTGTATGAGTAGTACGCTAGCATTTGAAGAGCTTTTTGAAAGCTTTTTGTAAAATAGCAATGGCTGATCACAAATATGTTTTATTATTATAATTACTTAATTAGCAAGCTAACATCCTAGCAACTGTTTGCTGTTTAAGAAAAACTACTCCGCACTAAATAAAAGATTTAAGGGCACCTAGGTTACCCCTTTTTTCAAATTTAATAGAAGTCTTTTGCGTCTCTAGAATGTGTATGTAAAGTTTCAAAAAACACCCATCAGATTTTTCATTGTACCTTTTAGATCCTGTTTTATACATCTTTCCACCAGGGGGTCGTTTTGTCGTACTGCGCCTTTAAGGCGAGTCCTTCCCGCCTACTGTTTTTACGTGCCTGTCAGCGTGCTTTAAATCTCCTCCCTCGGCTTTGTCAGACAACAGACAGACTTATAGGAAGGAGGTCTCACGTAGCGTTTGTGAGAAATACTACAGTAAGAACTTTACCAATCAGTATTTGTTGTGCAGTTGCATTGATGAGTGACACGCAATATCATTATAAAGTTCAAGGGCGCGCACACACCCACACACACACACACACAGACACAGACACAGACACACAGACACACACAGACAGAGCGCGCTTAGCTTAGCACTGTTTTTGCATGCAAATGTGTCAGGATACAGGCTAATCTCCACTGCTGTGTGGATATCTGTTATGTTAATGTACAAAATAAAACTGATTTAACGTCCACAAACCGGGATTGCATAGTCTTCTTTTAGAATTGTTCTGACACGCGGCTGTGCTGATGAACTAAAGCTGAAGTAAATCGCAGTTGTTCATTACACAAGTGCACTGTTTTAAAACATTTTTAAACATGTGAAACTTACTCGATCACATTTGATGATGATTGATGATCCTAGCAAACTGAACAGACCTTTTATTCCAGGTTGCTTTGCGCACGTCTGGTCTTGTTGGCATAATTATACACATGTTTACTTAGACATGCTACGTGAAGCTGTCAATCAATTCGGTGGGCGGGGGGACTGCACTCCTAAGTCAAGTTGCGGTCGGGCTAAAAACCGCTCCAATTGGTCCACCGTTTGTTGTTAAATTGAAAAAAAAAAGTACTGAGTGAGTTTATTTCACCACAATATGATGGTCTATACTTTATATATACACACACGTCTGTCTAAACAGCTTGAAAAGTAGATTTTTCACCATAGGTGCCCTTTAAAAAAAACGAATGAAAAGGAATACATATTTGAATGAGTTTTGGCTTTGTATGAGAAATATGCTATATAATGCTACTCCATATCATCAAAAACACACAGAACACAGACCAAATACAGTAATCCATATATTCAGTGTATACATTTTTTTCCCCTTAAGTTAAGATAATGATTGAATTCTGAACCTACATGTACTGTGAGGGCAATTTAAACAGATATGTGATCCTCAAAGATGACTTATTTTGTATATGGAATATGCCAATTGTTGTCGAATGGTGACAAGTTTGCATCCCAGCACCGATAAATGGATGATTATGAAAGACATAGGACCCTATATCATATATCCAGCGCAATACATTTTTGGCTCAATTTGTTGCTATTTTCAGACCAGCACAATCCTAATTTTCACATTTTGCGCCAGGTTGTTTAAATAGCAAATCTATTTGCGCCACTTTGTGGACTCATGGGTGTTCCTGTATGAAAAGGAGGTGTGTTGAAGCGCATTGTTTTCGCATTGCTTTTTTAAAGAACTGAAAAAGACTGTGCCATTGATCAACTGAAAGCTGGTCCAAAGTCCAGCGCAGTTATGTTCCTATGCAAGTCCAAAACGCATTGCTCAAGACACACAGGATGCACAGCAATACATAAATATCTTTACATATGAATACAAATAAAAGGATTAAAATGTTACAAAAATTATAATTTTCTATTGTAAATATAAAAACTACTACCTTCCTGCATTCTTCATGCCTCCATGCCTTTTTTTCAGTTCATTCATGACAATTTGCTTTTGTATAACACTACTATTATTAGCAGTATTATTTATTATATGCATATTTATTTTGTTTTAATAAAAACAAGTTAAGATTTGTCCACCTGTCGGGTTTTAGAGATGTCTGCATCACTATATGGGGCATAAGAATAAGACGCGTGTTTGGATATAACTCTGTTTTTTGACCACACTTCATCATTATTGTTGTTAATTTATTAGTTTGCTGGAAATTAGAACTGAATTTAAAAATAGTTTTGAAACCAATCTTTGCGCTTAACAAATGAAATTAAATATTTAGGCTAATGGATGTCTTCAGTGGAGTGCGTACAACGCTGTTTCCTCATGCACAAAGGTAAAGGAGTAAGGAGTAAAAGTAAAGAGAAAAAGAAAAGAGGCCAAATGAAGGAGGCTCATTCTTTATTCCCACGCTACAGATTGTCTGTTTAACTGTTTTCTTGCAATAGAAAAGTGATCAGTTTTTCCACTTATAAAGTAGGCCATGTAAATAGCAAATGTGTCATGGTGCGACACAGCTGACTCTTAAAGGGAATGGGAGATGAGACTCTAAACCAGTAAAACTCCGCGAACCCGGTACTGGGTCCGTGACGTCAATGACTTTCGCTTTTAGATTTAAAGGGCACCAAAACCCTATAAGTGGTTTTGTTTAAAAGTGTACAATCTATATTTTATGCACATATGCATCACTTTGGTTTTTATTCTACTGTACAAAAGTTATTTACACTTAAATACACAGTATGTTTGATACCCGAGCTGGGTATTTTAAATTGGTTCATTTTCATGTGACACATGTTCAAGCTATAGCTCAAATGAAAGCTCTTGCCGGTGCTCATACGGTTCTAGCATTCTTTTTACTGAATTATATTCACATATCAAACAGTTGTCGAATGAATCGCGGTGTTTCCATGGCGCAGAAGTGAAAACAATACATTTATGATCGATAAGCAGCCCCAGATAGCACAGACACCTGTCATCTCTTACCTTATGCTGTGCGCTCAAGGCCCATTCTCCTCTGTTTTTGAGATGATGTGCATAAGTAATCTTTTTATATGGTGTGGTCCAAACACAGTGAATTATGTTTGATCAAACAAAAGAATAGTAAAATATGAAAACAATGATCGGTCTCTGTGGCTTGTATAGCACCTCTCATCAGTTGGAATACAATAACTTTTGCATAGATTATGGTGGAGACATTTTTCTTTTTTTCTATGATTACAGACATCTGCAGGAACCACTAAATTTAATTACAGCATGCTAGACCACACAGAACCTAAAAGGTACACTTTTAAATTTAAGTTAAGAAAAAAATACAAAAAAGTGCCTCTTTTTAGGCGTTTATTATAACTTAGACAACATATACAGAAATTTTAAACACTTTCAATAGTGTTTTATGAAAATTCAAAGGGTTTTCTTTAAAATGATACCAAATTTTTGCATTTTCACCTCTGCATGTGGATTTGGGAAGCTTTTAAATTTCAAAACATAAAAATAAATTTAGTTCAGTTGAAAAATGGCCTCTATGGCTATGAAGTGACTTGCGTCTGTTCAATTCAGTATAAGCTGCAGAGGCTGCGCAGAGCGTGAGTCACCAATAAGGTGACACCAGTGGTGCAGACAGCTAAAAACATTTGGATATGCTTTGTAGGAAATGGCTTTTGTACAATGCACTGTAATCATTTATAGGGATGCAACGATTAGCTGATTTCACTATTAACTGCGCTTTAATTTGTCACAGTTAATTAATCATAAAGCTTCTATAAGCCACATTTCTGTTGCACGAAAAACTTATGACAAGTTGCCAACTGTGCGCTAGTTTAAAGTTCCCACTATGTACACAGAGGCTAATATGCACTCACACCGGATTAACTATAGCAGCGGCCGTTCCCATATCACGTCTTTTCCTCTTGCAAGTTTGTTATTTCTAATGTAAGAATGACAATATGCGCACACAAGCGGAGCAACGTGCTTGCGTCTTTTCCACAGTGAGAGTTGTGCGTGCCTTTCAGTGCAATGTAAACAAAAGATATGTTAGACAAATTATTATTAAAATGATTATATATGCATGAAACCAGATGATAACAGTTAATCTAAATAGCTACTTCCCTAATATAAAGCTTGTTGTTCTAAATTACATTAGACGTGATAACCGTGAATGCATGATTGTTCTTCAGAAAATATCGTACAACCAAAATCTATAATGTTGCATCACTAATTGTTATGCTGTTCAAAACATGACATGAATGTGTCTGAATGTAGAAGAAACCTTCTTCAGCAATGCACTGCTTTTGTTGTGCGAAATGCAACATTTTGAATGTTTGTAAACAAAAACAAAAAAGTCAATTGGACAGTGCAGTTGTACAATATACAATATATTAACATTTTAATGTAGAAAAAGCCAACGTGGGTGAGCACAAATACAGCATATGAGCTCTTAAATGTAGTCATGTCATCACTCATATAGCAAGTCATATCTCTCCAGCCCTTTGTTTGGGATGGCTTTCATGAACCGGCCCCTATGACAAACTAATTAAATAGCCCTGACCTACTGTATCTATCTATAGGCTAGATCTGCCAGACAACTGACAGAATTTTTTTCCCCACATTGCCGGCTGGGTACAAACACGCATTGACAATAGTATCAACCACTATAGGGTTGATCAATTTTACATGTGTTTTAACCTCTTGTTTTATTATTATTTAAGATACAGATCAGCACAAACTATTTTATAAACTGATCATGTTTTAAAGTCTGTAAGCGGAGATCAAGTGTAGTCACATACGTTTTTGGATCAACCCTGTATTAATTAGTATTACTATACACTGTAAAAATGATATGATCAATTAGTCATGACAGCATATGTTTTTAGTTAATTGTAACTTATTAAACTAAGTTATTTATGTTTTAACTGAATTTTACAAGTTACACAAGATTTAATATGTCAGTTTAACATAATATAAGCTCAATGGACTCAAACTTGTGTTTAACATAAGTTCAGCTATAAAAATTAAATTTTATTTATAGTGTAGATTTATGCTGTACATATATTGTGCTGGTAAATTGTGTATGCGCTATAGAAAACTTTATGAAGGGCTGTTAAATGACAAAATAACGCACACCCAAAGTAAGTCACTGGATGTGGTTACACCTCAGCTGTGCATTATTTTCTTAAAGAGTCAATTATTGAGATTACAATATGGTTACCACACCAAAAGACATTTTTTTTCATGTTAAAATTTCAAGAATTTTAATTTGTCAAGCTTTACTCCTCAAACTTTCGCCTTATACAGGATTACTTTCTTATTCCTCGGATCTCAAGCCTTTAGTTTATGTTGATTTGATTTTTGACTATTGCTGGCTGTGAAATCACTTGTCATATTTATAAAGAGCTATCTGGAATTACATCAACTGTGTGTTTATCTGAAAATATCCCACCGCTTCTAATGTTATCAGTTGATTAAATGGCCGTTATCAGTAGTTATCAGCTGATAACACCTACTGGCAGGCTCAGAAGGCTGCTATCATCCATCCACATAGTTAATCAGGTATACTACTAGATTGCATTACTGTGATGGTTGTGTTTAGGGTTGGGGTAGACGTTAATTAAATACAATTAATGGGAAATTTAATAAATGCCATAATTCTCATTAACTTCAGGCTGCAGCTGTATGTGATCTATAGCTGATTAACCATGTGGATGAATGATAAAAGCCTTCTGAGCCAACCAGTTGGCGCAGAGGGCTCCTACTAGCCCAAATTTTCAAGCTGATAACCAATGATAACGCCAATCCAATCAAGTGATAACATTCTAATTGGCTGAAATATCAGTCATTATCAGCCAATCAGAGTCAAGCATTCAGCAACCCAGTAATAAAGTCTGTGTCAGAAATCTTAGGCAGCTGACTTGTTGCCATTTCATTCCGTGATTCTGGAGGGAGTATTTTTTCACAAAGGCACAAATTTTTGATGATTTCAGACAGACTTCCAAAACAATGTAACCATTTAATTATGCAGATATAGATTTGGTGATAAGAGGAATATTTACTTTCTACTATGCTAAACTTCTCACTAGAAATACCATCAAAAGTTAGTCAAAAATGTACATTTACACACAAGGACCACCATTCTAAATGTGGAATTAAATGGTCAGAGTTTGTCTGAAGATTACCAAAACATTTTTTTATTAACTACTTTTGTAATAAACAATTGAATGAACTTGCATGAATTCATAATTCAAATTAAGACTAACAATATGCGCTAGCAGAATAAACATTGTAAATTTTGATTTCACATGGACTTTATAACTTTCATATGCAGCCACATTATGTCAGGGCTTGACATCAACACCGACCAAACCAACAAATAGATGGTAGATTTCACCTGTGGCGGGTTAAAGAGCCAATGCCACTAGTCACTTTGGCTGGCTGCAAATAATTTTTAGGTTGTAGTTCATTAAGACGCAGTACGACTGACAAAATAACCGTCAGCATGAGCAAAAGAAAGCAGGTCAATACCAAATGAGAGGATAATCACATGCACGGCAAGATCTTCACTCATTGACGAGGGCTTTAAAATCGCACACACGGCTAGCATGTGACCATCCTTACATTATCACCCAGTATTTTTCACTTGCTTTTTTGCTTGCAGTTATTTTATATTTAAGGTTTAATAATCCGTTACAATAACATTGATTTAATAGATTTGTTTTTATGTAATTTTTTGTTTTGATTAATAAAGTGCATGTACACAGCTATATTCAGCTTGTTTTTATTTTTTATTTAGTTAAATTTTGTAGCTGAGAAGTAATAAGTTATTTGTCTATTTTATTTTTGGTGTGGCCAGAGAAAAAAAATAGGTAAATCCTTAATGTTAAGCCCTGAAAAGTCGTGTGAACCACTATGAAAGCACAACCCATTTGCTTATGCTTATTGAGCAAGCTCATACACAACACAAAGTATAATGAATAAGGCATGTGGAAACAACAGGAGATTTAAATCAAGTAATTTTAGCATGTCAAAGTCAAATTTATGCATTTAAAATATATTCTCCCAACAACAAAATTGTGGCTAGTGAAAATGGCGAGGGGCTAGTACTGTTGGAAAACTGCTAACCACAGTGGCTGGTGACCAAAAAAAGGTTACTGTCAAGCCCTGTATGCAGTGCATTATAAAGAGTTTTATTCTCTAAATTCAAAAAGAAGGTTTCAACAACATCACCTCTTTGATTCCTGGCTGGTTCTCACCTCATGCTCTGCGGTTCCAGTCTTGAGTGCTGCTCTCTTCCATCTCATCTGTCGAGATGACTCTTTTGCTTGGACTTCTGTGTGGTTGTACAACTTTAATTTCACTAATGACAGCTGAGGTTTGAAGTGTCCTCCTCTGGCACATGTCTTCAAGGAGTGGTTGTGCTCTCTCGTTCCTAATGCATTAGAGTGGTCAGGAACAAAGGGTCACCTTCCTTACATTACCCTCTTGATGCCTCTCTGTTTCTAGCCTGGGCTTCTGTCTCTTTTTAAAGTCCTCATGTTAGTCCTTTCATATTTTTTTTTACAAACACTCTTCAGTATAAGCTAGTATTGAGCCAGATGAGCCAGAGATGGCTTATTCTCTCCATTTACTCAATGTAGCTTGTTAAATTACTGATCATAAGATATTCAGAACCTTTTTCTGAACAAAATTGACGTGCTAAATGGAAAAATATAGATTTTTTTAGGATGTACTATCCTTTTAAGGCATAGCTCTCAAACTAAAGTCATTGAGGGCTGCAGCTCTGCACAGTTTTGCTCCAACTTTAATCAGACACACCTGATCCAACTAATCAAAGTGTTTAAGCCTACACTTGAATGCCTTGATATAGATCAGCTGTGTTTGAATAGGGTTGCGGCAAAACTGTGCAGAGCTGCAGTTCCTAATTGATTAGCAACAAATTTCAGAACCCTAATCTCAGTTTTCAAAACTCTAAACAGTCATTACTTTTAGACCAATCTCTTCAATGTTCAAAACTTTGCATGATGTGTTCAGTTTCTTAAAGAAGTTCTGCATTTGCAGGATCATTGATTCTCATAACCCTATTATCATACAAATACTACGAGGACACAACTTTAGATCACACATACATATCCAAATGATTTCAATAAACAATCAACAATCATTAAATATTGATGTTTAAAATATATGATAAAGCTTTCATTATAGTTTATTCATAAGTGAGGGAAAAGTACAGACAGTAGAATTACTCAACTAATAGAAAATAGTAAAGTTAACAAAAGTATCTCCTTATCGAAAGCATATGGCATGGATTTTATGGATTTTACAAAGTGTATAAAATGTCTTATTTGTTAAATATAGCAAAATCACTATTTACATTTTTTCAACCCAATATATATATATATATATATATTCATTCCTTCATTTTCTTTTCGGCTTAGTCCCTTTATTAATCTGGGGTCGCCACAGTGGAATGAACCGCCAACTTATCCAGCATATATTTTTGGCAGCGGATGCCCTTCCTGCTGCAACCCATCACCGGGAATATATATATATATATACATAAATGTAAGACTTACATTTTCTATAGGTGTCCATGGTTGTATGAACACACACACACACACACACACACACACACACACACACACACACACACACACACACACACACACACACACACACACACACACACACATCATCATCATCATCAGATCATACATTATATATATATATATATATATATATATATATATATATATATATATATATATATATATATATATAATACTATAATATATATATATATATATATATATATATATATATATATATATATATATATATATATAATACTATAATATATATATATATATATATATATATATATATATATATATATATATATATATATATATATATATATATATATTATAATACTCTCACTTGCATGAAGCACTCTATGAATTGCAGTGTTTTTCAGCAACATAAAAATAAATGCCGTCTAGTGTGTATAGAGAGGAAAGTGTGTGTCCTACAGGGGATTTGTCTAGGCCACTTACTTTTGTCAAGCACACTACGATTGCACAATGTTTATCAAAGAAGCATGGGATGCTTGTACGGTGGTTGGTGCATATGGAGAGGAAAAGATTTTCTTCTACAGGTAGTTTGTTAAACCCACTCACCTGCGTGAAGCAGTCTATGGATCGCATCGCACAAAGTCGTTCCAGAACATGGAAAGTTGATAAGACAGTGTTTGGTGCATACTGACCTTCAGGTGGTTTATCCATAAGATCCACATCCCATTCGTAAAATATTAATACATTAACCATTACTTTTGTAAGAATTATAACATTCTACTATCGTTCTTTATAAAACATTTGCAAACTGAGCACCATTTATGTTGGAAAAATGTATATGATGGCATAATAATAATAATACAGTGATAAATATCAACTTTAGTAAGCTGTTTGGACAGAACTGTGTGTAGGCATAGTGTGTCCACAGTCATATAGAAACAGAATGAGACTCTTTATTGTCATTGTACAAAATACAGCGAAATTTACGTTTGCCCTTCCTTTCAGTGCACTTCTATTTGTCAACAACAATAATAACAATAGATAAAAAGGTAAAATGGTAACAATAATTAGTTATAAAAGTAGAAACAAGACAATATTAAAAGTACATATAATGTGTGTATAAAGTGGCAAGTGCATTTTCTTGCAGCTTTTAAATTTAAACGTGAATAAAATACAATATAGCGTATGAGCCTGGGTTGTTTGTAATAGATGGATAAATAAGTCTTTTTTTTTATTTCTGACATTAAAATAGCATCCAAATCCCTCCCATTTTGAGGCCCACCGCACGTGACATAGAAGTGTGGTCTCGTCACACACTGAATTGATTGACAGATGTGCATTAATATGTCTCCGTTGTAACGTGTATAATCATATCCACAAGAAAGGATGTGCACAAAACAACTGGGATTAAAAGATCTCCGCTCTCTGTGATCATCTGCACCTCAGGAATGAGTTTTACATGTTTAAAACATTTTTAAAACAGTGTCTGTTTGTAATAAACACAGTAAAATTACCACAAATGCATAGTGTCAGTGCAATTATATATATATAAAAATGATGCTTTAACTCCATTTTGTGGATGTTAAATCAGGTTTATTTTGTACATTAACATAACTGATGTCCATACAGCAGTGGATATTAATTTGTATCCTTTCACATTTGCTGTGCAAAAACTAAATGCTTTATAATGACATTGTGAGTGACTCATCATTGCAGAAAAGCTTGAATTAACTCCACAATCAATATTTCAAATAACAGTTGGGAAAATTCTTACTGTGGTAAGGGAGATCTGCTTTATTCTTGTCTGTCACTGTGCTGTTTATCTTTGTGAAGCTAGAGGCATCAGATAGATCTCTGTGGCTCTGACGTGCACCTAGGAACGATGGTCAGGGTGAACCAGCTCATTTGAATTAAAGGCACAAGCAACAGAAAAAGATACATTGTCTGAACAGCACAAATTTCCCATGTTTAAAAGATATAATAAATGATCTGATGGGTATTTTGAGTTGAAACTTTACAGAAACAACCTAGAGACACTAAAGACTTATATAAAATCTCGAAAAAGGGGTCAAATAGGTGCCCTTTAAAATACCAATCAATTAGCCAAACCAAGCACATTCTGAAAACGTAGTCCTGCGGACGTTTCTGGAGACCGTGATTTGTGTAGCCAGAGGTAAGTATGGCTACATTTCACTTTTTTAAGCGAACGCTACGGGGCTGTGTGACGCTGTTTTTTTCCCGCTCGCCGGCTGATTGCTTACCTCCGTGTGGAGGGCTTTCCCGCCGCAACTAGTTTATCCAATTAGCTCGTCGTGTACATCAGCGGAGTGGAGAAGTGGAGAGGGGCTGACTACGGCGATGACCGGGTTCATGTCCGAAGAAGAGTGATTCCAGAAATCAAGTAAGACTAAAATAGAATCCAAAAAATAAAGTGAACGAGTTCATAACAGGGTGAGAATGTGGTGAAATCCAACAACGTGGTCATAATCAGACGAGGGCTTTTCTTTTTCTGGACTGCTTTTGTAAATCGTTGCTTGGGTTTAGGGAAGAAAGCGGGTGGGCGGGCGGGTCAATTGGTAAAAGCAGCTGGGTTTAGGGAAGGTGGAGGAGGGCGGGTTGCCGATTGTCCGGTCGCCCAGTCAATCATTCAGTCAGCCAGTCATTCAGTCAGACAGATGGTCAATCGACAGCGGCCTCCAGTGGCTTTAAGCGAGAACAGCACAGGCGCGAACGGCGCTCGCAAGAGACGTTCAAGATGCGAAAAAGTGCACACAGCGGCCTCTCACAGATTCGCAAAAACAAAAACTGCACAAATAAGTACCTCCCAGGACATATTTTGCGGTCTCCAGAAACGTCCACGAGACTACGTTTTCAGAATGAGCCTGGGTTGCAATTAGCACATATGAAAGCAACGTAAAATATGTATGAATGGAGACAAAGGACCACTGATGCTAATGTTTAATTTTTTACAAATTAAATTAGTCTTAAGTAATAAAGTATGCCATTCAATACAGTTTTACAACTTGTGTGAACTTTCACAGTGCTCAGTTTGCATTTCATGAAGAATTATGTCAGCAAAGCCTTACTACAGAGTAAACAAACCTCCTTGTCACATTGTCTAGAATGCAACAGGTCTTCATTCACTCTCTGTTACACCATCTACCTGGAAATTAACCCCATGTTTAAAGCTGTTGGCTCAGAAGAGAACTGTTGATTGGGTGAAAGGGAATACGGGATCTCTCAGAGAAAAGCAATCAGGTAGGCAGCAAGGCGTTATATTGTGTAAACCTGCAGTCGGGCTGTGGCTCTCACGGCTGAGCCACTGATCTCATTGTAGCGTTTGTATTGATACGGTGAATGGGGCAGACCATGAGAAAAGACACGGACGCAATGGAGCGGTAGGAAGCAAGTGAATGGCTGCTGACTTCAATCCTTTTTCATAATTTATTTTCTTTTGTTATGCTCACCTGTGCGGTTTCCATTGTGGCTCAGGTTTCAGAATGGTTGGTGATGCAGTCAGTGCTGGGCCAAATACAAACGCATGTTATAATGCTGTTGCTCTTATTTTGTAGTTCTGCTTATTGTGATCTTGCCTTTAATAAGTAGCTGATATTTTACAAGTTGCTTCTTTAAACTAACACCATCCCTCTGCATGAATGTAATGCTGATGTCTGTTACAATGTCTGTCACTTACAAGGATAGTGTGTGTGTGGGTGTGTGTGTATATGTACTAGGCTTAGTGGTTAGTACTGTCACCTCACAGCAAGAAGGTCGCTGGTTCAAGTACTGGCTGGGTCAGTTGTCGTTTCCGTATGGAGTTTGCATGTTCTCCCCATGTTGGCATGGGTTTTCTCCAGGTGCTCCAGTTTCCCCCACAGTCCAAACACAAGTGTTATAGGTGAATTGAATAAGCTTAATTGCTCGTAGTGTACTGTATGTGTGTGAATGAGAGTGTGTTTGGGTGTTGCGGCTGGCAGGGCATCTGCTGCGTAAAACATGTGCCGTAATAGTTGGTGGTTCATTCCGCTGTGGTGACTCCTGATAATTAAAGGATAAAGCTAAAGGAAAATGAATGATGGAATGTTAAGTTGTTAGCTTGCTACAGACTAACAAAAAAGTTTTTTTTTTAATTTGATGATTTGTTTGGAGTTTTGATTTAGCAATATGCTAACTAAAAAGCAGTGAACATGGACAAAAAAATCAATTAGTATACCAAGATAGCACATACGCAATTCATCTAGCGTACATCTGTATTTAGACAAATGCATCTGCTAGTATTCTAAATATACCATAAACATCTTAAAAACATATCACAAACGGTTATTTAACATCAGTCAGGGTGAATTGCTCCAAAAAATTTCTTTCAGATGTACAGTAAACATCAAGGGATGGCACAGTGGCTAGCAATGTCACCACACAGCAAGAAAATTACTGGTTGAGAATCCTAGCTGGGCCAGTTAACATTTCTGTGTGGAGTTTGCATGTTCTCCCCTTGTTCGTGTGAGTTTCCTATGGGTTCCCCCACAGTCCAAAGACATGTGGTATACAGTAGTAGGTGAATTGGATAAACTAAATTGGCCAAAGTGTATGAGTGTGCAGTATGTGTGTGTGTGAATGAGAAAGTGTGTGTGTTTCCTAGCACAGGGACCTAGCAGGCTAGTGTACTCTCAGTGCTGGGTTGTGGCATCCAATAGGACAGCATAAAACATATTCCAGAGTAATTGGTGGTTCATTCCTCTGTGGCGACCCCTGATAAATCAGGGACTAAGCCAAACGAAAGTGAGTGAGTAAACGTCAAATAAATGTCACCATAATGTATATAAATGCTTTATTTTGTGCATTTTCAGGTTGTTTATGTCAATTTAATTTTTTATGTTTATTTCTTGCACTGATTTAGTTCAAAACTTTTGTAACAAGACATTTCGAACGAAATCTTCTACAAAAAGGGGAATATTTAAGGAGAATTAACAACTTGGCTAAATTTAAAATAGCAAACTAGCATGCTATCATTTATGCTATTATTTCTTGTTAGCAGTATGTAACGTTAGCAAGCTAGCATAGCACTAACTGGCTTATAAGTGAAGTGTTATATACTATTCCAGATTTAATACTTTTCTAAATAAGTTAGCACTGTTAGCTTGCTAACTGTATGCACTGTGTACTCAGTTATGTTTTTGAAGTTAATAATATATTACTAAAATAAAATAAAATAAAATGGCACATAAGAGTACACAAGGAGAGAGTTTGACTATTTTATGAGTATTTGTTTCTTTATAGTCCATATTTAACAAACTTTGTTTTACCATGCTTTAAAAAAGGGCACTATCAACAAGCATACATCGCATTTAGTTTACTTTTAACTCAAGTAGGCCTATGCTCTTTTATTTGAGTAGAAACTGTGGTTACCATGGTCGTTTTCGTAATGTTAATCTAAGGAAACTAAATATAAAGTTAGCTCAGTAAAGCAAACACTGCACAAGGTATAATTAGCATGTATGACTAGTCATGGCGCTGTGATTCACTGTAAAAGTGTGTAGACACAACAGGTGCATAGGCTGTTCTGAAAGAACTGCAACAAATGTGCAGACAGACAGACAAAAGCTAACAGAAAGATCAGCCAAGACTGCACTTCTGTTGCTCATGAATAGGCAGACAGTTTCCCTCTGCAAACTAGTTCAGTGTAGAGTATCCTGGATGAAGGTGTAAAGGTGTTTCATGTCAAAGCCATTGTTGCTGGTATTGTGGCCTTTCTCTCAAAGGACAGGGCCCTCTTTAGGGAGGTTTCTTTTATCTTCTGAAAGCATTAACATAGTAATGTTTGGCAGGAGTCTGCTGGAAAAAAAACTGATGTTGGCTTAAAAGGAATTAAGTAATTGTGTGGTTCCTTTTAGTTTAACTTGTTGACAGCTAGTGTGTTTTCTAGGTGGCCATTTCAAGTCTACTGTCAAAGTTCTCCCCAACTTAATCCAAGAATAAGTCATGCTCCATTATTCTGCAGAAAATTATCTACAATAGGATATTGTCATAATGTTTTGCAATTCTACAGTGATTTATATCATATTAGCTGGTAAACAACTGCTGTGTTCATCACGCTTCACAGTAGCTGACCTGTCAGACGGAGAATTCCTCAAAGCAGAGCATTAGTATCTTGCTAATAACCCAATTATTTTTTATGCTGTATCAGCCACAAAATAAATGTAAAATAAGAGGTTTACCTTCACAGATGCTGAGCTTTAAAAAAAGTACTGTATTAGTACTCCAAATCAGAAAAGGTTGGGACAGTATGGAAAACAAACGCACACACACACACACACACACACACACACACACACACACACACACACACACACACACACACACACACACACACACACACACACACACACACACACACACACACACACAAATGTAATGATTTCCAAATTTATTTTGACTTGTAGTTCATTGCAGACAATATGAACATAAATTATTTCATGTTTTGTCTGACCAATCCTTTCCTGTCATTTAGACCTGCAACACATTCCACACAAAGTTGGGGAAGGACCAATTTAGGTACAAAAGCAGCATTTAAGAAAGGTCTAGTCCTTTAGGAGTAGGGTTGGGTATTGTTTGGGATTATTTCGATACCAGTGCTAAATTGATACTTTTAAACTGATACCAGTGCCAAAACGGTGCCTGAACCAATACTTATGAGCCACAAAATTATGGTGGATGACTCTAGAAAAATAATTTATTTGACAAAATCTTTTTAAAAATAATTTTATTACAACAATATAATTTAAGTTTAAAGTAAACATCAATTCATATTTTATATATTTGAATGACATTAATACATTTCCTTTGATCATTTGTTGATTAGCATGAATTTAAGAATTGCATTATAAAATTATATTAGCTTACTACTAACCTTTGGAAAGGCTGTCTTCAAAATACTGAACTCCTTTTCAGTTCAGGGGCCACTTGTACGTAAAAGTGTTTCCATCTTTTCTTATCAAATAAAAAGTTTATCCTACTTAGTTATGCGCATAAGTTTTTTATGCAAATTTTCAAAATTCATTTTAGCCTAGTTCCCTGCATTAAAACAGGTAATAGTGATTTTAACACTTTTAATATAGGAAGTCCTTGACTATGCAGAGACCATTATTAATCAGAAATCTTGTGTACATAGTTTTACGTATTGAATTTACAAACAGTCGTCAAGTACCAAAGAACAGATGTAACACATTGATCAAAAGTACATACAATAAGACAATACTCTGATTTAGAGTCTAGACTACCATGTAAACAGTGATTCCCCTTCGGGGGGAACTTCAGCACTATAAGTGGATTTGATTGTAAAATCCACGCATTGGGAGGTTCGGTTCAGAAGCTACTCGTCTGAAAGAGTATTGAACGGGCCAATTAAGAATGAATTGGCAGCGCAAGCCTGCGCAGGTGAGCGGCATAAGCAATCAACTGAGTATATAAGCTCACCTGGCGCCAGCAGACGCTATCCTTTTCGCTTCAGAGACTTTCTGATCGAGTCGATGAGGGTTCCTCCTGCTGTGACCAGCGATTCTGAGCGAACGAGAGCATTCTCCCGGTCCAGAGTGTGTACACGCAGTGGCAGACGGTCGAGCTGGGTTTCTCCCTTGCCTGGCGTTCTTTGGGTCCGGTCCTCCAGAGCGGTGCGTATAAAGTTGCAAACTTCACAGAAAGAGCAACACAGTCGTGCAGCACGTCCTTATCAGGACGGCGCTCCGACTGTGCGTTTCTGGATGCGGTGGTTTCCTGTCCTCGGATGATGGGCGCGGGCACTGCGTTGCATGTCTGGGGGTCCAGCATGTTAATGCGCTGCTCGCGGGCAGTTCATGTCGTCATTGCGATGCCATGACTGTTGCGCAAGATCGCGGTTAGCCTTTGCAAAAGGGTGAACCACCCCAGTTGTCCCCTGCTCTGCAGCGGGCACTCGGGCAGATCTGAGGGTTTCAGCGAGAGATAATCCGTCGCCCACGGGCCCGCGGACCTCCCGCTCCTCTAAGCGCTCTATCCAAGCTTCGGGCGGGGGAAGCGATCCGTCTAACAGATGGTAGCCCTTACGCCCGATGACACCGGAGACCAGATGTCCACCGCGGCATCGGAGGGAGGGCTTTCAATGTCCGATGATGATCCAGACCCGCTCGCCCCCTTCGGGCTGGTGAGCGCTGTCACTACGGATCCTGAAACGGACATGTTAGCCGTGCTTTCCCGGGCTGCTTCGGCCGTGGGTTGGAGATGGTTTATCCCCCAGCTCCGCGGCCGGACCGACTAGAGGGGCGTTCCCTTCTTCCCGGAGGTGCACAGTAGGCTCACGCGGTCTTGTAAAGCTTTTTTTTCTGCTCGTGCTGCGTGTTCCTCCACCCTAACCACTCTTGACGGTGAAACAGCCAGGGGGTATGTGGCGATTCCTCAGGTTGAGTGCGCGATGGCGGTAAATCCGCGCGGCGCCTCTTCTTGGCGGGGTCCGCCTCGTCTCCCATCCAAAGCCTGTAAGTTATCTACCTCCCTCGGAGCTAGAGCTTACATAGCTGCGGGCCAGGCTGCTTCCGCCTTGCATGCGATAGCCACCTACCAGCGCTACCAAGCGCAGGCGCTGGCCGAGCAGCACGAGGGTGGGTCCAACCCAGGCTTACGAGCTTCGCACCGCCGCTGACTTAGCTCTTCGGACTACTGAGTCTGCTGCGTGTGCGTTGGGGAGGACGATGTCCACATTAGTGGTCCAGGAGCGCCACCCCTGGCTGATATGCGCAAAGTCGACAAAGTCCGCTTTCTTGACTTCCCCATATCCCCAGCCAGGTTCGGCGACACTGTCTGTGAATTCACCCAGGAATTCAAGGCGGTGAGAGAGCAGTTGGTGGGTGATGTCTTATCGGCGGTCCGTAGCCCGCTCCGCCCGCCGTGCCATTCATACCTGCTCCTCGCCGAAGGCGCCCGCCTACGAGAGCTGCTCCGCCCCCGCACACGCCTCCGGCGAAGCGAGCGCGTCGGGCACCTCGGAAGCAGGCAGCCCCCCTGCCCAGAACGCCGCTAAGTCCGGCAACGGACCGCGAAGCGCCCCTGGGACAGGCCATCTGGAGAAGAGGGAACTTGCTCTTTCCCCGCTGGAGGGCGGGGCCCCATTTCCAACGGCACTTTTTACTGCCATGAAAACATTATGAAAGGGCACTTTTCACTTCCCCAGATGTGACAGCCCGAAATCTGCCAGTCTGGGACGCTATGCTTTCTAGCTTGCAGATTCGGTGCGTTTCGCCAGTGGCTCACGAGCGCTGGGAGGACGGTCTCCTTTCTCCCACCCCTCGAGCCTCCCCTCCGGAGCTCGGGTTTGGAGTGAGAGCAAATATCTCACCTCCAGCTTTTCCGTGGGACCCGCGAGCTTCCCGGATCAGCACACCCACTCCGCGCTGCCCCACTGCTGGTACGTCAGCGATTGTAGCGATGAGTCCATTAGCGAGAGCTCTGCCTGCCTGGTTAGCGCGGGCCAGCTCTTCGCGGTGGCTCATACGCACAATCAGACTCGGCTATGCGATTCAGTTCGCGAAACGGCCCCCCAAGTCACGGGTGTGTATTCACCAGGGTCAGCCCCCTGTCCGCCCCTGTCTTGCGAGAGGAGATTGCTGTCCTCCTGGCGAAGGATGCAATCGAGCCGCTCCCTCCAGCCGAGATGGAGAGCGGGTTTTACAGCCCACGCTTCATCGTGCCCAAAAAGAGCGGTGGGTCACGGCCAATCCTAGATCTGCGCGTTTTGAACCGCTGCCTGCACAAGCTGCCGTTCAGAATGCTCACGCAGAAGCGCATCCTCCGGTGCGTTCGTCCTCTGGGTTGGTCTGCAGCATTAGACCTGATGGACGCGTATTTCCATGTCTCCACTCTTCCTCGCCACCGACAGTTTCTGCGGTTTGCGTTTGAAGGTCGAGCTTGGCAATACAAAGCCCTCCCCTTCGGGCTCTCTCTGTCTCCGCGGGTCCTCACCAAGCCCGCGGAGGGTGCCTCAGCGCCCCTTCGGCTCGCGGGCATCTGCATACTCAATTTCTTTATGACTGGCTGATTTTTGCCCTCTCTCGGAGCAGTTGATTATGCACAGAGACAAAGTGCTCTGGCACTTCCACCTGTGGGGGTTTCAGGTCAACCGAGAAAAGAGCAAACTCGCCCCCGTGCAGAGGATCTCTTCTCTCGGGCTGGAGCTGGACTCGGTCACCATGGCAGCGCGCCTCTCCGGAGAGCGCGCTCAGCTGATGCTGTACTGTCTGAGAGAGCTCGACAGTAAAATAGTGGTCCCACTGAAACTATTTCAGAGGCTTCTGGGGCATATGGCATCCGCAGCCGCTTTATGCCGCTCGGATTATTCTATATGAGACCACTTCAGCACTGGCTTCACGATCAAGTCCCCAGACGCGCATGGCACGCGCGCGCACACCGAGTCTCTGTTACTGCGCTGTGTCGCCGCGCCCTCAGCCCTTGGAGCGACCCCTCGTTCCTACAGGCCTGGGTGTCTCTAGAACAGGCGTCCAGTCTTGTTGTCGTTTCAGCAGACACTTCCAACACGGGCTGGGGGGCTGTGCGTTGCGGGCATGCGGCTGCGGACCTGTGGAAAGGTACCCAGTTGCATTGGCATATCGCCTGGAGCTGTTGGCAGTGTTCCTCGCTCTCCACCGTTTTTTTCCGGTGCTGGAGCGGCAACACGTGCTGGTCAGGACGGACAGTACGGCGGCGGTGGCGTATATCAGCCGTATAGGAGGTATGCGCTCTCGCCGCATGTCTCAGCTCGCCCGCCGTCTGCTCCTCTGGAGTCATCCGCGGCTGAAATAGCTGCACGCCATTCATATTCAGGCAAGCTCAACCGTGCAGCCGATGCGCTCTCACGGCAGCCTTGCGTCCTGGAGAATGGAGACTCCACCCCGAGTCTGGCAGCTGATATGGGCGCGATTCGGGGAAGCCCAGATCGATCTGTTGCTTCCCCCGAGAGCGCTCATTGCCAGTTGTTCTTTCCCTGACCGAGTGCTCTCGGCACGGATGCACTGGCTTACAGCTGGCCTCGGGGCACGCGCAAATACGCGTTTCCCCCAGTGAGCCTGCTCGCGCAGTTACTGTGCAAGGTCAGGGAGGACGAGGAACAGGTTGCTGGTTGCGCCCCTCTGGCTCAACCGGACCTGGATGTCAGAGCTCTCCCTCGCGATAGCCCTCCCCTGGCAGTCCCTTCGAGAGAGCACCTACTCTCTCAGGGACAGGGCACCACCTGGCACCCTCGCCGATCTTTGAAGAGATTTTTAGACGCGAGGAAGACTTAGGTAACCTCCGATTGCGGTGGCTAATACCGTCACTCGGGCTAGAGCCCCCTCCCCGAGCGCGGCTATGCCCTGACGTGGAGTCTATTCACTGAATGGTGTGTCTCTCGCTGAGAAGACCCCCGTAATTTGCCAGATCAGCGTTGTGCTTTCTTTACGCCGAGAGAAGTTGGAGAGCAGGCTGTCGCCCTCCACACTCAAGGTTACGTGGCTGCCATCTCCGCTCTCATAACGCGGTGGCTGGCAGCACCGTGGGAACGCATAACCTCATCATCCGGTTCCTCAGGGGCGTTAAGCGAATTAATCCACCCCGCCCCCTCTCATGCCCTCTTAGGATCTCGCCCTCGCTACACAAGCCGCGTCAGATCCCTTCGATCCTCGACTCAGTATCTTTCTGTCCCTGAAGACAGCCTCTGCTGGTCGCGTTGATATCGATTAGAGGGTCGGGGACCCGGAGGCATTTTTCGGTCAGTGACTCGTGCCTGTAACTGAGCTGGCTTCTCTCACGTCCTGAGACCCCGCCCGCGATATGTGCCCAAGGTTCCTACCACTCCGTTTTAATACGAGGTAGTGAGCCTGCAAGCGCTGCCCTCGGAGGAGGCAGACCCAGCCCTTTTTATTGTCCAGTTCGCGTTTTGCGTATTATCCGGACCGCACTCAGAGTTTAGATCATCTGAGCAGCTCTTCGTCTGTTATAGCGGTCGGCAGCAGGGAAGTGCCGTACCGAAATAAGTTCCCACTAGATTGTGGATGCCTTTCTTTCACTATCAGAGCCGAGATGAGCCGCGTCCCCCGAGAGCGTGTGCGCACTCCACTCGGAGCTTCGCATCCTCTCGAGCGCGCGCACGCAGCGCCCCTCTAACAGACATCTGTAGAGCTGCGGGCTGGGTGACACCCAACACATTTGCAAGGTTTTACAATCTGCGAGTGGAGCCGGTTTCCTCAAGGGTATTAGGTAACCCTTGGTGATTGAGGAAACAATTCGGTAGGGTGTTGAAACACGCTTGCTGCGCCATTTTCCCTAACACGGAGATACGTGCGCCTTTTTATCTGTCAGTAAAGTTCCCCGTCAGGTGAGCCCTGCAGATTCCTCTGTGGCCCCCAGCACTGACTCAGCGGAGGAGTCACTTGCTGGCCCACTACGTTGTAGGTCTGCCCGCTGGTCAGCCCGCGTTTTGGGTAAAGGTGCCTGTTATGCGTGATCCCCACTAGGCGATCCCATATGCTTATTCCGCCATGGTTAAGTCCCCCCCCTGGGCGGACCCGTGTCTTCCCTCCCCGCTAACCACTCTTTTGCTATGCGTACTCCCCCTTTTTAGGGCTAGTCCATATGTAAATTCTGCCATCTATCCCCCCTTGGGTAACGGATGGCCTCCGCAGCGTCCTCCCTATCGGGATTGCACGCTTCCCAACGTACTGTCGTATTTTCCTAGAATTATCTAGATGCTCACGACTTCCCAAAAAATATATATAAATCCGTAAAACTTCTGTTGAAGTAGGATAAATTAGGGCCAGGGACACGTTGGAGGACCGCGCCCCCCATGATGTGGGTGCGTCACGCTTGCTTGACTATCTCCTCATCGGGGGTGTTGGTAAGGTGCAGTCATTATGGCGCTTTCAATGGGCTCCCAATGCGTGGATTTTACAATCAAATCCACTTATAGTGCTGAAGTTCCCCCCGAAGGGGAACGTTCGAGGTTACTAAAGTAACCCTTCGTTCCCCGAGGAGGGGAACGGAAGCACTATACTCCGTCGCCATAATGACTGTCCCTTAGCTGTTGAAAGTCTCTTCAGCTTAAAAAGGATAGCGTCTGATGGCGCCAGGTGAGCTTATATACTCAGTTGATTGCTTATGCCGCTCACCTGCGCAGGCTTGCGCTGCCAACTCATTCTTAATTGGCCCGTTCAATACTCTTTCAGACGAGTAGCTTCTGAACCGAACCTCCCAATGCGTGGATTTTACAATCAAATCCACTTATAGTGCTTCCGTTCCCCTCCTCGGGGAACGAATGGTTACTTTAGTAACCTTGAATGTTTTTGATAACCTTAAAAGGAGCACAGACACCTGCGGAGGTTTTTTTTTTTTCCCATTTAACGTGCGGTATCAAATTGCATTAAAAAGAGCACTTTTCCACCAGTCCCCCGTGTCATCAAGGCCTCTCTCTGTGCGCTCTAGGTGTCACGAGCACTCAAGCACTTGCTTTCTCTGTCAGTAGCTATGTTTCCATCCAAAAATGTGAACAAATTTTATGCACAAAACTGTATTAACATATGAAAGACGTGCGAATGAAGCTGCATTTCCATCCAATTGGAACAACAATTGGATATTGTTTTAATCATATTTAAATCAGAGCATTGATGTCCATGTACGTATATTGAAAGTGCCAGATTATGTCAGAGAGAGTGCGTCCGTTACCTAAGCAACAAGAACAAACGCCTGACAGCCTGTCTGTATTCCTCAAAGTTGTTTAGAAATAAATGTTGAGAGATGGTGCCTATGTGAGCCTTTGATGCACCCCTCAATGCTTCTAACGTCCTTGTCGCAGCACCAGTGGCACTGAAATTAAGCACCGAAATTCATATGCTGATTTGATCCAGCACATACCGGTTACAAAGGTAGCTGTGCTATAATTGCACCGGGTTTCGGTACCCAACCCTATTTAGGAGCAAAAAAATTTTCATCAAAGAAAGATAGAAAGATGTTTGTGTATTTCACCTTCAACAGTATTAAAATAATTAAAAGATTCAATAAATCTAGAGTAATTTCTGTGCATAAAAGGCAAGGGGGCGCTGAACAACAGCACCAACAATTGTCATTACGATATCACCACATGGGCTCAGGATGAAGTTACATCCACAGATGTGAGTTAAAACTGTACTATACCAAAAGGAAGCCCTATGTTAACAGTGTCCAGAAGTGCCGCTGACCTCTCTGGCTCGGAGGCATCTGGGATGGACCATCACACAGTGGAAATGTGTACTGTGGTCAGATAAATTAGTATTTGTTTGGGAGAAATGAATCCTTCAGACTGTTACCAGCAACAAGTTCAAAAGCCAGGTTCTGTCATGGTATGGGGTTGTGTCAGTGCCCTTGGCAAAGGTAAATTGCATTTCTGTGATGGCACCATTAATGCTAAAGATGCTTAAAGATTTTGGAGCACAATATAGTGTCTTCTTTTATAGCATATTCTTGCGTATTTCAACACGACAATGCAAAACCACATTCTGCACACATTGCAAAGTCCTGGCTGGGGAGGAAGAGGATACAGATACTTGACTGGCCTGTCTGTAGTCCCGACCTGTCTCCATAAAGGCTGATTTATACTTCTGCGTCAAGCGCACGCGTATGCTACGGCCAGGGCCGGCGCTTCCATAGAGGTGACCTAGGCGGCCGCCTAGGGCGGCAGAATAGAGAGGGCGGCATCCCCGAAACTACCCTCGCCACCCGCGCCCTCATCTGCGTCTAGGGTGGCAGAATAGATAGAGCGGCGTCCCCGAAACTATCCTCGCCACCCGCGGCCACAATTATATCCGCGTCTAGGGTGGCAGAATATAGAGAGCGGCGTCCCCGAAACTACCCTCGCCACCCGCGCCTCAGTTATATCCGCGTCTAGGGTGGCAGAATAGAAAAAATATCCGCCCCCCCCCCCCCCCTCCCCCCGGTTTAACTTTATGTTTGAGGGCGGCGTGACCATCCTTTGCCTAGAGCGGCAGTTAAGCTTGCTCCGGCACTGGCTACGGCGCAGACGCATAGCCCTACGACGTGGCCGTCGGCGTTGCTGACGTGCACCTCTCAAAAAATTTAACTACAGGTCGCAACGACGCGTAGCGCAAGCTCTGTGATTGGTTGGCTCGGTAGCGCTGACGAGTCTGGGCGGGACCGAGAGCCGCGCGAGCCCAATGGAGCGATTGTTTACAAGTGTGGAGTCCCGCGAAGGAGCTCCGGATGGAAAGTTTTGTTTTGTGTTTACCTCATAGTTAAAGTTGTTGCACGTCAGCCAGTTCCTGCCTCAAAATGAGCGAGTTTGAACCACTTGTACGTCCCGCAAGCGTTAAGAAAGAACAAAACACAGGCGAAGAAACTCGACACAGAAACACATTAACACCTCACTGCCAACTAGCATTTTGGAAATGTTAATGCAGACCAATAGAGACAGAAGTATACGCGCAGAAGTATAATTGCACAGCTACGCGCGTTGCATGGACCGTTGGTTACGCCGGTCCCTTGACGCAGAAGTATAAACCAGGCTTTAAAGAGTGTGTGGCACATTTTAAAGCACCTGAAACACTTCATCACTTGGTGTCTTCAATCCCTACACGTACTTTAAGTGTTGTAAAAATGAATGGCAACATTACAAAGTGTTTGAAATTATTTGAAATGTATTGAAATCATGAGGAACACATTAAATGATGTTTGTAGTAATGAAATACAAGTCAATGTAAATTTAGAAATCACTTCTTTCTTTTGTTATTTTTAGTTTTCCATACTGTCCCACCTTTTTCTGATTTGGGGTTGTATATAAAACACATCAAACAAAGGTTTGATTTAAAAGCACTTGATAAATTAAAATAACCAAGACATTACATAATCATAAAGTCAACATCTCATGTTATTCAATATGTTGAATGATGGCTTTTATATGGAGCTAATATCTACTGAAAAAAATTAAATAAAATTAGAATGACTCTTTAAAGGCGTTAGAAGAGTTTTTTTGTTTTGCTTAAATCACTCAGAAAAGGGTCTACTTTTCTGGTCTAGTTAGTTAAATGCACATTCTAAAATAAACTGTCTCTTTTATAGTTGACTACTTTCCTACCATGTCCTGTTTGTGTGAGTTGTTCTATTTTTAGTTCTGGTGAGTCAGTGGTGAGGCTGAAATGGCTCAGATTGAGTTATGGACAGTTATGGATTAGAGGTCCGATCTCTGCAATAGGCATGCAGGCAAATAATGTGCTAATTAGAGCATTGACAGAAGGCTTTTGGAGATTATGTTCCTCTCTCAGTGCATCTGCTTCCCTGTTTATTTACTAAAAGTCAGTTTTTGAGGATTAATGGATCATCATAGTTCATCCAAAATACAAAGTTCCCGTTGTTTCAAACTGACTTCAAAAGAGGAGACACAATTTCTTTCCCCCCCTATAAAAAAGAAAGTCATATTCAATTCAATTCAATTCAGCTTTATTTGTATAGCGCTTTTACAATGTAGATTGTGTCAAAGCAGCTTCACATAAATGGTCATAGTAACTGGAACAGTGTGGTTCAGGTTTTAGTGTTTAAGTTCAGTTCAATTCAGTTTAGCTCAGTTCAGTGTGATTTAATCATTACTGAGAGTTCAAACACTGAAGAGCCAATTCATCGATGCGTAGCTCTACCAATCCTGAACCATGCGAGGCAGTGGCGACAGCGGAGAGGAAAAAAAAACTTCATCTGATGGGAGTGAAGAAAAAAAACCTTGAGGGAACCAGACTCAGTTGGGCACGACCATTTTCAGCGAAGACTCGTCTGTCCCTGGAACGTCGCTGGAATCAGACTCATGATCTCCACTCCCCACGACCATCAGCGCAGCAGCAGCTCAGGATATGGCCTGGTCCCGGAAATGGAAACCTTTGGATCATCACGTCGCTGGTCTTGGATCCAATCAGTGACTCCGCATAATCTGAGGACCTCAGGATGAGTATCCCCAGGTGAAAATAAAGAATAAAGAGAATAATTAGCGTAGCTGCTGTTCATCGTGTATGTAAGCAAGATGGAGAAGCCTGTGTGGAACCCGCTAGGTGATGCATTGAGTGTATGCTTTACTAAACAGATAGGTCTTTAATCTAGTTTTGAACTCATATTGAAGTAAATTTTGGTAAATAATGCATTAGCATTTTCATAAAAAAATTAAAGGCCAAGAATAATCAAAGGTGACATCAGATGAATTTTTATTGTATTTATTAAGGTTTTTTGCAACCACTGCCATTGAAGCAAATTCAAGCTCAACTTTGCAGGTCAACCTTCATTGAGTTTAGGCATCCCTTTTATAAACAGTCAGTTTGTAAATAAGTGCCATAATTTCATGCCCATTGTGACATACTGCTACTGTAGCTATTTTTAATGTGCCAACTTCCAAACAAAGTATAGATTCCACTAGGGCTGCACAATATATAATTTCAGCATCTATAATGTGTGCATTCATCATTTTTAACCTGTCCCTTAACCTAGCAGCTTTACCAACATGCTTTAAAACCACCTCTATTGTGCCAGTGCCGAACACTCCAGCACAACATGCCTGGATGATTACCGCCCTGTAGCCCTCACACCCATCATCATGAAGTGCTTCGAGCATCTGAAAGACTCTCTGCTATCAGTGATGGACCCACATCAGTTTGCCTACTGTGGCAACAGGAGCACAGAAGATGCAGTCTCCATAGCACTACACTCTGTACTCACACACCTGGACAATAAAAACACTTATACACAAATGCTGTGTGTTGACTTCAGCTCGGCATTCAACACTGTCATACCCTCTAAGTTAATGATCGAACCTAGAGACCTGGATATTGACACGTCTCTCTGCAACTGGGTTATGGACTTTGACTAACAGACTTCAGAATGTTAGATCAGGCCACATCTGCTCCACCACCGTCACACTCAACACTGGTGTACCACAGGGCTGTGTGCTGAATCCCTCCCTCTACTCCCTTTTTACCATCGACTGTAGGCCTGTGAACAGATCCAACACCATCATCAAATTTGCAGATGACACCACAGCGATTGGTCTAATCAGCAATCAGTTGAGCCTATCTCATCCTTCAAGTTCCTGGGCACCCACATCTCAAAGGACCAATCATGTTCACCTCAAAGAACCTCCAGCCTGGTCAAGAAGGCTCACCAGTGCCTATTTTTCTTAAGGCAACTTAAGAAGAACCAACTCTCATCAGCCGTCCTGGTAAACTTCTACCGCTGCACAATAGAAAGCATCCTGACCAACTGCGTCACAGTCTGGTAAGGAAGCTGCTCTGTTGCTGAGCGTAAGGCACTGCAGCGGGTGGTGAAAACTGCCCAACACATTACAAGGACCACACTGCCAGCCATAGAGGACATCCAGAAGAAATGATGTCTGCGCCGAGCATGCAGTATTCTTAAGGCTTATGGACAAACACCAGCAGACTGAGGAACAGCTTTTTCCCCAGAGCTGTCTCCCTTTTGAACTCTGCCTCTCAATGTCTCTTTTGCCCCCCTAATACACCCACTACTCTTCTCTAACTTATACTCCTCAAAATCACTGCACTATTAAACATTTGCACATTTAAAAATTGCACATATTCATTGCACTACATTGCACTGATTTATGTATTTAAATTGTACATAACCACTGTACATATAAATTTGTAATTATGTTCATCTTTCTGAACACTTCTGTGTTCAACCTGTACATATATTCATTTATTGTAAATCTGTTCATAGCTAATACAACCTGCATATAATGTTCATAGTACATCCATGTATAAATATCATCATAGTTTTTCTATAACTGCACTTTATAACTTTACCTTTATCCTGCACTTGCTGCTGTTGCACTCCTGGTTAGACCTAAACTGCTATTTATAGAATCATAAGTATCATGAACACTATGCAGTGCTATTTTACATTGTATTATTAAATTTCTGTATACCAGGGGTTCTCAATGTCTACATTAAAAGGTCCAAATCTGACTTTTTATTTAGATCAAATGTCCGGAACAATTGATAGTACTTAACTTGTTTTTAATCAACATCCATAACATGCCTCACAAGTCAACACTATTTATTTTTCTTTAAATAAAGTTCGCATTCGCGTTTAAAACATATTAAATCAAGCCTGGATTGGCTAACCGGGAGGACCAGGAGAATTCCCGGTGGGCCGGTCCGTTTTTTGGCCGCGAGGGCCGGTGTCCCATGCTGCTTGCACTCTCAGCAGTCACACTCTTTTGATTTATTCATGTATTTGACCATAGCCTCACTCTTTTTATTAATTATTTTGCTGCAGCTTTGCTCTTTTTATTTATTTTCTCACAGCCCCGTGAGCAAAATGCAGCCTGCAGGGTAATGATGATGTAATAGTAAATCATCATTCGACCCCAAACAGCAGCACCTTAGTGAATATACGAATTCGAATAATTAAAATTAATGAATAATACACCTGCTCAATGAAAATCAGATAATTCACTACTTAATAAGTCATATAATTATATAATTATATATAATTATAAGATATAATTTGATCAGAAATCTTAAAGGGGGAAAAAAAGATTAAGGTGAGTCACAGTGCAATATATATTTTTTCTTCCCAACATAACAGCGCCATTGTGGTCCAGTGGTCAGCGCGTTGCGTTACTATGCCGCTGACCTGTGTTTGAATCTCACCTTAATAAGCATTATTATGATTTTTTCATTTTTATTGTTAAGAAATATAATACTGTTAGGGTTGTTGAACATTTGAAGTTCTAAAGCAGCTGTTTTCTTGAAAAAGACGCGGTAGTGTCATTAGAAACTGAATTGGAAATGATCTTATTTTAATAAAGTCAGTCGTAAACTGAGGTGGGCCGGTCTAAGGCTTGAAACTCCAGGGCTGAAAAGGAGTCCCACTCCGGCCCTGTATTAAATACAATGTAAATGTGTACAAAACACAACAAAAGGCCCAATAGTATCTGGATGCAGCCATGATGATGCAAGCTGAGATTGCATATCTCAGAGATACAATAGCTGTGTCTCATTTTAGAGGCTGCATCCTCTGAAGGATGCATTCGAAGTTCGCTACGTCATTGCGATGTGACGAAGGCTGTCTGATATCCAAAAAATTTGTTGGCTCCTTCAAACGCAACCTCAAAATGAGTCTTTTGTTTCCCAGGTAATGAGGTTCCATGTGGATCCTTCACATCCTCGAACATCCCAAAATTCAATGCGCACTAGATCGTCTTATTTCAAAACACTTGGTTCAGCTTGTGCGGACTTCGAAGGACTAATTTTTGAAGTCTGCATCCTTTGAAGGATGCAGCCTCTGAAATGAGACACAGCTAATGTCAGACACAATGCACTCCATGTAGCTAGTGATGTCATTGTGAGGGGTAGGGTTAGGTGTGGGCATTAAAAAGCATTGCATGCAGGTCAACTACACCAGGTCTGCATTCAGACCACTCTCCAAAAAGAGTGAAAAATACACAAGGTCTGTAATGAAAACTTAAGGTGTTGTAGTTTTGTGGTCCTTATGTTTGGATTTTGGGGTTACTTTCATTCAAAATGTTTGTGCTTCATTTCATAGTGGCGTTTTACATTTCACTCTTTACAACTCCAATTGTCTCATTACAATTCAAGCAGAATGGCTTTGTGCTGGCGTGTGGCAAAATAAACTCATACTTATCTGCCCATTCAACTTTGAACTGTTAAATCTCTTTGTCAAGTTTTCTTTACCGTGAGCTACTTACTACTAAAATGCAGTGAGTGTGAGTCAAAAAAAGGAACTGAAAAGATATAAACTTTCTCCAACTTTTATTCAAATTTGTTTTTAATCATTCAAATATTAAACACTACTTTTTCTCTAGAGCAAACAGTAGTGAGTTATGGCGTTAGTTATCTCCTGGTGCCTTTTTGATTTTCACATGGTGTAACAGCTGCAGACAAATCTGAAATTGTACTTTGCTGTTGCTTTCTACTAGATTGAGCGTCACTGGCAATATTTTCAGTTGATTTTTAGCAAGACACTCCTCATATAGCCACCTGTGGGGCTTTTTTAGGTGCTGGTTATTGTATATTTCTCGTGTTGTGGCGACAGCTGTTACAAATGACCAGTTTTTGTTCTGTGTTTGTGACTTTGAAACCAAAATATTCCAATATTATCGACATTCTTTGATACAAATTAGTTTATTAATGCTTTTGAAAAGGCAGACGCCATCATGCCACTGGTCCACACTTTCCTGTTTGTTTGTTTTATATTGTGGCCGTTTTGTATAGTTTGGTTGCGCAATTCTGATTGGGCAGAATGAAATTGAGCACACTCAACTGGCTAGTAAGACTGTCACACAGACAGCAGTCACACATTTGCTCTGGGTGGGAGAAATTATATAATGCATATACATTTCATATCACAGCCTCTTGCAAGTAACTTATCAAATTACAGCATATAACATTTCAAATCACGATTGCGATTTGATTTTGGTTAACCACACAGTCCTAATTCAAAATATTAAATTGTGAAACTAAAGGAATTCTTTAGTATTTTGACAAAGATTGATTTGCTGTGTTGTTTCTCAGCATTTGATTGAATGGTGAATTGTTTTGAAGTTGAAAAGCAAAAAAACATTAAAATAACCAAAGCTTGCAGATCAGCAGGAAACCTGCCATCTTGAAAGCGATTTTAAGGAAGATTTTTGGGGATGAACTTTTACTGCATGACCTTAAAGTTCTGGGTGATGACTTTCTAACAATAAAAGAGATCTTTTTTTAAAAAGTCGCTTGAATGAAACCACCAGGCAAAAGACTAAACAAAGAGAATAATGGAGGTTGGCTTTCCATTCAGCTCCTCAAGTCACTTTCTCAATGACTTCCATATTGTGTTTACAATCACATTTATAATTGCTTTCATAAAATGATTATAACTTTTGATTTTGGCAGTGTCACTAGCCTAACAGGATTCTATGGCAGATTACAACTTAACCATGTGGTTTTAAAACATTTATACTGGATAAGATCCAAAGATAAAATTCACAAGTCTGCACTTCACTGTCTGTGGTAGAGCAAACGTTTGACAGCAGGTCACAGCAGGTCATGACAAGATTTAGCTTCTGTGAGAGGAATTTTAAAGATTTTTTGTGAAGCAATCTTTTTATTTAATAGTTGGTTTATGTGATTCAGATTTGAATGTGAACTTGCAACGTTTTAAAATCTAATTCATAAGTTTTGACATATATTTTGTAAGGGATAGTTCACACAAAAATCAAAACTCTCAGATTTTCTCACCCACAATTGTTCCAAACTCTTTCCTTGTTTTTGTTGAAAACAAAAGAAGATCCTTTGAATGATACTAGAAATCAATAGCTAATGACTTCTGGGATCCAAGATGATTTGGTATCATCTTAGATGATATCTTTAAATCTTGATAACTGATCTCTGGCTAATTTGGTTCTTTAAACAAGTTCGCGAATCAGATAAGAATGTCTGGATGAACTGATCTGAGATCTCTGCATGTGTTGTGTAGGACAGATCTATTGATCCTTGAAATCATGATCAGCAATGCAATGATTGGCTGACGGCACAGCAGCGTAATGCCATAATTGGAGGTTCATTCCACTGTGGCGACCCCTTATGAAGGGACCAAGCTGAAAGAAAATAAATGAATTTATATTTTGGTTTTCAAAGTGTTGGTAGTGGTAGCCATTGACTATTGAATTAAATTTTTGGGGGGAATTTTTATGTGTATGTCGTAAGTAAAATATTCATTTGTAAGTCGCTTTGGATAAAAGCGTCTGCTAAATGACTAAATGTAAATTAAAATTTTCAATTATCCATGTGACCAAAATTATATAAAATTCATAGTAAACGGTTTGTTTATTATGATACACAATAACTTTCCACCTTTGCTGTAGGCTGCAGGGTTTACACTTTCATATGTCAAGAGAATTTATCAATTTATTTAGTTTGACATTCTAGATCGGATTTTCTTTACTATAGTAGCCTAGGCCTGTTTTTATTTCTTAATTGCCGTAAGGAATTTAAATAATTGCAACTTTTGCAAAGCATCAGATCAGTCATATTAGCTGTCAAAAAATGTGCACGACTGCATAAATTATTCCTTTGTGAAAACAAACAAACAAACAAATAGTCAAATAATGTGCATGTCTATTATCATACAGAAATTGTACTAAAGCTGGATCAGTACCTTAAAATAGTATAGGTTTGTATCTAAAAATCCAATTTAATAAATGTCTCTTTGATCCCCTTCGGGAGAACCACCTCGTTTTTGTACTTTTATTTCAGAGTGCAGATTGCATAAGTTTTATTTAGATATATTTTTTAAAGGTATATGTATATAAACATAAATATTATTAACCATATAATATTAAATAAAATCAATTTTAATATAATAATAATTATTATTATTATAATTATTATAAATTTATTTATATATATATATATATATATATATATATATATATATATATATATATATATATATATATATATATATATATATATATATACACACACTTTTTAAAACTTTTTTCTTATTTTCCCAAGTGCATATAATCTATAGGTTGCTACTGTAAGAAATTATCAGCATTCGGTACATACTTTCTGCATGACCTTTGCTTGAAATAAGCTGATCTAATCCTGTTTATATGAAATAAGCCTGCTCCCGAGCAGACCAAGAACTACCAGAACTGTTACTATGACAACAACTCTCAGATGAGTTTTGAAGAAGAAACGATCCTGGATCATGTCAAATCATCAATAACCAAATCCAGCTGATTAATCTATGTACGAAAAACAGACCCCTGATTGCTACCAGTTTACAGTATTCTTTAAAACATTTTCTTTTGTGATTAAAAAAATAATAAAAATTGAAGCTCATTAAGGTTTGGAACCACTTGAAAGTTAGTAAATTGAGAGCAAACTTGCATCTTTGGGTGAACTATGCCTTTAAAGAGGAGTTTGAACTTAAAAAGCCTGTATGTATCACTCTTATCTTGGCTTGAAATAGTTAATTATATTAGTTAACATATAAATCTACTTTAGTTAATTAGATAATGAAAATTATAAGTAAAATAGTAAGCATTTTTAATTTTAGCTGATTTACTTAGAGTTATATTTAAGTTCACAGAGATCATTGGTTAATTTTAATTGATCAGTCCCTCATTCCAAAGTGTTATGTAACAAATAACGTACACCCTGCTGGATTTTATTGGAGAACTAACACCCAGCTGGCCCTGATTATCTGGACATTATCTTGATTATTACACAACAATGCCCCACATACAGTATTGATACACATACTAGTTGGACATGAAATATTGAGTGTAAAAAATGTTAGGGATGCAGTATAGCCGTAGCACCTTTTAAACAGCTTTTCAATCATAAAAAGAACCAGAGATGTTAATTTGGGATGAAAAAGTTTAAAATCTTTTCTGTTATCTTATTACTCGTTAAAGTGTACAAAACAGACACCACAAAGATAAACACAGCATACTTAAATATGTCTAAACGAAAAAGAATGTGTCTGTGATACCAGGCTGACATAGTTAAAATATTGAACACAAATTATTGATTTAAGATTTCAAACCCAAAGCTTCTGCAAAATAACCAGCAAGCGAAAAACACGGATTTCTGTTACCCAAACAACCCAGTTTTCTTACCTTTATACTGTTATTAATTATGTTATTAATTAATGTTATCATTAAATTTGATTCTTATTGGTCAGTGGTATTATTTAGTGGTTTATAAATCCACAATAACAACCAGTGCAGAAACAACAGGCTTATTCAGGTGATTGCAGGTATCTGTACCATATCTTATAGTTATCCATGTAGTTATAGAAAATTAATCTGACATCAATATTAATAGCAGTGTAACTTGATAGTATCTTTCAAGACTGATTGTTTTGCACATTTTGTAATGGGTATAAGAAAGTAAAATGGTTGATCTTCCATTAAAACGTCCTCTCTTGTGGTAAAAAGTGTGTGTTATAATCGTATGACTGTACTATATCTTACGTTTGTCTAGTTAAAACTTGCCACTGTTTAGCAATGTGAAAGCGTTACTTTCAGTAAAATAAGTATATTTTTACACTCAAATCAATAATTTGTGGACAATTACTTTGTGTTACTTATGTTTTTCTTGTTATCGCAAAAATAACACACTTCCTGGTTTATTTAAAATACAATTCACTCTGTCAGGTTATAATCAATGATAACCACCAACTGGATGTACCTTATGGCTTACATAACACAAATTTTATGCTGGTACTGACCAATCAAAATCTTATTCATCTGTCTGTCTGTTACACTACTGTTTTTGAATGTTTGGTGCCATCTTATGACTGAATAATACATAGGTTAGTGTATGCTCCATTGAGCAGTTTAGTTTTTTTCTGTCTAATTATGTTTTGTGGCAAGTAGACTTGTGATAAAGTGGAATTTCAAGAGTACACACTTAGCTGATGATTGATAATAAAGCTTGTTTGGCATACTGTCCCGGGAGAGAGCCCTGAGCTTATAAGATCCTCAAGCCCTGGGCTCCCTCCCGTTGAAGGGCGAGAGGGGAGTTTGAGCTCAGGTTGATTTTGATGACTCCACCTTCTGCTTATTGTAGCTAAGTGTAAAATATGGATGCTGAGAAGGTGTACTCCGAGCTTGGCTAAAATATTTTGGATTCATTGTTTAGGGTGCTTGTTTTTGAACTGTGGGAGGAAACCGGAGGACCCGGGGAAAACCCACGTGAGCACAGGGAGAACGAGCAAAACTCCACACAGAAATGTCGCCTGGTTTGGAAGGGGATTAAACCAGGGGCATTCTTGCTGTGAGGCATCAGTGCTAATCACTGGCCAACGTGTCGCCTGTTTAAAAGGAGGGAAAGTAGGGTTGGGTTGGGTTTTTTTTTTTTAAGATGAAGATTTTGAGATGAGAAAAGTCTAGTGATTTATAGTGAGTTAAGGATCGTCTGATAGGATAATTAGTCATGAGCTAAAGTTGGAACAGCTGTGAACAATCATAAGCACGTGATCCTCTTGAAATTTGTTTATAAATAAACTTCACAAAGTACATTCAGGCGTTTGTTTGCGCAGAGTTATCCAGACATGGATGAAGCATCAAATGCGAGTGAGTTATATGTTAAGTCAATGCAAACACGTAAATAGACATCCTGTGGCGTGATTCGCGCAAATGAGGCAGCACGAATGATGCGATTCACGCGAATCGCTCGAGTTGGAAAATCTGAACTTCAGTGGACATTCTTGCCATTTTAACCAATCAGGAGCTTTCTCTTGTAGAGGCGTAATTATGATGTAGTGCCTGTTGTTGTTATCTCAAGGGGAAATCCTCCTGCTGACACTAGACAAAAGTTCATCAATCTGGGCATGGCTCATTCTGAAGCACTGCTAAAAATCTCCATCATCCAGGTATAGTTTCTGGAGGAGTTGATAAACTCATTGAGCTGAGAGCACCTCAGAAAGGATCTCGTGGACATGGTGTTAAACGAATATACGCTGTTTTTCAGCCTTCCAAAAGCACATAAACACAGTTATTCTCTCATTAAAATCCATGTCAGCCATTTAGCAACAAAGCTAGAATCACCGGGGCAAACAGATTTGCCGCCAATGACATGAATCTGCATCTATTGTGAAGCGAAGTTGACACGCAAATGAAACGAGTAAACTCAAAATGTTCACGTGTCTATTTAAAAAACACGCGAATATCGCAATTTTATTTTCATGTTCTGCGTCTGGTGTGAACACAGCATTATGTTGGGCCCTAAACCACTGTCAGGCTTTATTCTGTGATAACAACCATCTGTATTTATTTGACCCCTTACATAAAAAATTATATTGTTTAACATTTTACCAGAATATTATTATAAATATAAAAACCTTCAAGAGTCATGAAATGTGAACTACATTCATTTAATGTGATGATTCGACATAAAGATATTGAAACAAATAGCATCATGATTTCTGCAAAGAAAACACGCTTCGAAACAATGTGTATAACCAAAAGCACTACTTGACTTTAGCTACATTTTCTTTTTAAAAAACATTTTTTATTTTATATTATTGATGTTAGTTAGTGTTAAAAGCGAACGTTTAACTATTTCTCTTGAGTTTTGAACATTTATATTAAGCAAACATTCTCATTTGCATGTTTTAATGGAAAGACTTGACTTTTTTTCTTTTTTCTTTTTGCACAGGTTTATCAGAAGCCTATGGATATAGATCACAGAAGAAACTCTCAGAGAATGTAGAGTGGTCATATGCTGGTGAGTTTTGCATTCTAAATGTCCTTACATTGTGTTTATTATCAGTGTCTAGTGATTATATCAGGGATTCGACTTTAAACGAACAGACAGATTGTTTAAAGATGCACATTTTAAACTGAAGCACCAATGGCATCCTTCGCTCGTGCCAGCTCAGGTTTAGGGATCATCTTTGTCTAAGCATGCAGGGCTTAGCAGGACAGATTAAACTCATCCGTATCTCCTAACCAGGCTTTCAGCATTAATATGGCCTGAATTAAAGGCTCTGTCTGATCTCGCCCAGACAGTGCATATCAGAGTTTAAAGGGTGTGTTAATGGAATCATGTAAAATACATTGTGGTGTTGTTCAAACCTTCTGAGAGATGAAAGATTAGTTTTATATTTGCCAGAATTTACTGGAACAAATATATGTCAGCTTATGGGTTTTTCAAAATGTGCTGTTTAAAAGTCTAGTCATGAAAGACAAATTATTAATTTTTAGGGTTTAGTCAGCTCAATCTTACAAGGAAATTTACACTAACCACTTTATTTAAAATGAGCTGAAACAACACAAATCTTGAGTTTTTTTTGGGGGGACAACTTAATCGCTTTGTGTTCAATCCACTTTAATTTGTAAAAACTCATAAAAAGCTGAAGGAATTAAGTTAACTTTATTCCTTCATGATATCCCAACATGAATTAATTGTGTGGAACCCCACATTTTTTACAGTGTAACTATTTTATTGTCAGAAAAGTGGCTAATTTGTACAAATTCATTTAAATTCAGTATTATGAAAATGTATTATATTTAAAAGGAGGCATGTCCCCTACTCCTCAGTGGGGCATGAGCAAATCATACTAAAATGTATTATTCAAAAATAATTAAATTGAAAATTGTGCATGGACTATAACTTAAGCGTCAAAAGCTAAGTATGGATTTGGCTTTATAGATTTAATAATGTCTTTAGGGGCATTTACATGGCAACATTTTAAAAAAATACAACTATTTATGCTTTTGTACAACAGAGCCGATGTGGAAGTTTCAAAGTGCAAATATTTGAACTCTTTGATATATATGATCACACCAGTGTGATTAGAGCAGGGGGTGAGGGTGAATGTAAAATGTATGTGTGAAAAGAATAAAATTACGCTATTTTAAAAATAGGCCTGTTCGAGTACTTTATATGTATGAAAAAACAATAGTAGGCTACCATAGTTACTGATTAGTGTCTAGTTTACATAATTTTGTACATCCCCTGTGTGCTGTATTAATTTAACTATGCAATAAATTGAAATCCATTTATGCGTTTTGTACAACAAAGCTGTTGTGAGAGTTTCAAAGAGCAAGTATTTTAACCCTTTGATGTATACAATCACACCAGTGTGATTAGAACATTTAGGGCTCTATTTTGACAATCCATGCGCAAAGTGCAAAGCGCAGGGCGCAAACGCCTTAGGCAGGGCAAGTTTATTTATATAGCACATTTCATACACAGTAGCAATTCAAAGTGCTTTACATAAAAAATAATAAAAGAAAAAGGTATAAGAAAAATAAAAACAAATAATAAAAATTATTTAAAAAAAACATAAAAACAGGTAAAATGTAATATAAAAGAAGAGAAAAACATAATAATGCTATCTGTCGGATGTAGCACAGTGCTCAATCAGTAAAGGCACAGTTAAACAGATGTGTTTTCAGTCTTGATTTAAACATGCCTAATGTTGAAGCACATCTGATCATTCCTGGAAGCTGATTCCAGCAGCGAGGGGCATAGTGGCTGAAAGCTGATTCCCTCTGCTTTGACTGAACTCTTGAAATTTCTAGTTTATATGATCCTAAAGATCTGAGTGATCTGTTAGGTTTCTGTTTAGTGAGCATATCTGTAATGTATTGAGGTCCTAGGCCATTTAGTGATTTATAGACAAGTAGTAATACTTTAAAGTCTTTTCTGAATGTAACTGGGAGCCAGTGTAAAGACCTGAGGACAGGTGTGATGTGCTCTGATTTTCTGGTTCTGGTCAGAATCCTGGCTGCAGTGTTCCAGATGAGCTGTAACTGTCTGACTGTCTTTTTAAGAAGACCAGTGAGGAGGCCGTTACAGTAATCCACCCTGCTGCTGATAAAAGCATGAACAAGTTACTCTAAGTCTTCACTGGAAACAAAGCATCTGATTCTTGCAATGTTTTTGAGATGATAGTATGCTGATTTACTAACTGCTTTGACATGACTATTGAAACTCAGATCTGACTCCAGAGTCACACCAATATTCTTGACCTTATTTTTTGTTGTTTGACCTTTAGTGCCAAGGTACACATTCACCTTGAGAACCTCATCTCTGTTCCCAAATGCAGTGACTTCAGTTTTCTCTTTGTTTAACTGAAGAAAGTTTTGGCACATCCAACTGTTAATTTCATCAATGCATTGGCAGAGGGTGTCAATGGGGCTGTAGTCATTAGGCAGTAAGGCTAGGTAGATCTGAGTGTCATCAGCATAGCTGTGGTAGTAGATTTGGTTCTTTCTCATTATTTGGCATGGGAGGGAGCATGTAAAGCTTGAAAAGGAGAGGTGCCAGAATCGAGCCTTGTGGGACTTCACATGTCATTGGTGTCTATCTCGACCCGTGGTCACCTATACTGACATGGTAACCTCTCTCTTCAAGGTAAGATCTAAACCATTTGAGGACCATCCCAGACAGCCCAACCCAGTTTTCCAGCCTATCCAGAAGTATGCTGTGATTGACAGTGTCAAATGCAGCACTGAGATCGAGCAGTACCAGCACTGTTAGTTTGCCTTGTATTTAGACGGATATCATTGATTATCTTTATAAGGGCGCTCTCTGTACTGTGATGTGCTCTAAAACCAGACTGAAAGTTGTCTAAACACCCCTTGAAGCTTAAGAACTTGTTAACCTGGTTGAAAACAACTTTTTCAATGATTTTGCCAATGAAAGGGAGATTTGAGATTGGTCTGTAAATGTTTAATAGGGTGTTATCCAGGTTGCTCTTCTTCAAGAGAGGTTTAACAACTGCAGTTTTAAGTGAGTTTGGAAAAATCCCTTAGAGAAGTGAAGCATTTACCACTTTTAGAAGATACTTTTCTAAACAGTTAAACACCGTTTTGAAGAATGATGTGGGGAGCGTGTCAAGACTGCAGGTTGATGTTTTCATAATTTGCACAATCTCTTCTAAGATTTTACCATTAATTGCCATGAAATCAGACATAATATCTGATTTCTTAAGTTGTGGTTGAGCTAGTTTGACTTCGACACAACTTGGCTGATTGGATGAGCTGATTGCCTTTCTGATATTATTGATCATATCAGTAAAGAAATGAGCAAACTCATTACATTTGCTTTCAGAAAGTAGTTCACTTAGAATCCGACTGGGGGGATTTGTGAGTCTCTCTATCGTTGCAAATAGTGTGCAAGAATTATTTAAGTTTCTGTTTATAAGGCTTGAAAAGAAAGTCTGTCTAGCAGAGTTTAGTTCCAAATTAAAAGCATGAAGACTGTTTTTATAGATATTATAATGGACTACTAGTTTCGTCTTTCTCTACATTCGCTCAGCTTTCCTGCATTGTCTTTTCTTCATTTGTACTCTTGGTGACCTTGTCCAAGATCCCTTTTGCCTGCCAGTCATCTTATTGACTTTAACAGGAGCGACGTCATTTATGATAATTTTAATTTTAGAGTTGAACAAATCAAGGAGAGAATCAACTAAGTCTGCAGATATATTTAGTGCTAGCGATATGGCCTTCATAAACTGCTCACTGGTGTTCTCATTAATGCATCTCTTTCTGACAGACAGATCTGTCTTTAATAGCAGGTGTGATCAATATATTAAAGAAAACACAGAAATGATCAGATAGTGCAACATCTTTAACAACAGTCGATGAAATGTGTAAACCTTTAGATATGAGTAATAATAATAATAATAATAATAATAATAATAATAATAATAATAATAATAATAATTCGTTACATTTATATAGCACTTTTCTGGGCACTCAAAGCGCTTTACACAATGGGGGGGGGGGAATCTCCTCATCCACCACCAGTGTGCAGCATCCACCTGGATGACGCGACGGCAGCCATTTTGCGCCAGACCGCACACCACACACCAGCTGATTGGTGGAGAGGAGACAGAGTGATGATATGCCTATCATGATATGGGGAGGGTTAGGAGGCCATGATGGACAGAGGCCAGTGGGCAGATTTGGCCAGGATGCCGGGGTTAAACCCCTACTCTTTTTCGAAGGACATCCTGGGATTTTTAACGACCACAGAGAGTCGGGACCTCGGTTTAACGTCTCATCCGAAAGACGGCGCTCACTGAGCAGTATAGAGTCCCCGTCACTATACTGGGGCATTAGGACCCACACAGACCGCAGGTTAGGCGCCCCCTGCTGGCCTCACTAACACCACTTCCGGCAGCAACCTAGCTTTCCCAAGTGGTCTCCCATCCAGGTACTGACCGGGCGCAGCCCTGCTTAGCTTCAGTGGGCGACCATGTGAGAGTTGCAGAGAGCTAGCTGCCGGCTATCAAGTAGATCAAGAGTGTGCCTTGAACATGCTAAGTCAGATCAAAAGTGTTAAAAACTTTTACAGCATTGATTTCTGGATAATCAGTGTGAATATTAAAATCCCCAGCAATAGTAAAATAATCAAATTCAGAGGTTACTATTGATAATAGCTCTGTAAAATCATCAATAAAAGCTGGAGAATATTTTGGAGGTCTGTAGGTAATGATCAGTAAGATGCGTGGAGCACCTTTAAGTGCTATACTCAGATATTCAAACGACAATTAGTCACCAAATGACACTTGTTTACACTCATAGACACTTTTTTAAACAGGGCTGCGATGCCTCAACCTCTCCTATTAACTCTGCAAACACTCAAAAAATCAAAGTTTAAAGGAGCTGTTTCATGCAGAACTGCTCCGCTACAACTGTCATCTAGCCGAGTTTCATTTAAAAGCATAAAATCAAGTCATCTGATGTTTAAAAGTGCTAACTTAGCAGTTTTAGCCATTTTTTCTACAGAAGTCTCAGATATCTCTACGGCCAAAAGATGTCTTTGGTTTTCTGTCACTTAACACAACACATATCTGCTTAGAGAAAGCTACAGACACACTGGGTTCCTGCTTGTACTGAAAACATTTGATAAAGACACTGTTATCTAAGCAGGCCCCCGACACACATCAATGAGAGCTGTTGTGTTTACCAGCTGAAGATGGGGTGTTGTTGTTTGGGCCCTGGCGGTGTGGCAAAACTCTCAGGGCTTTTCCAGGTGGGCTCATAGGTGGTTGTGGAGCAGGCTGCTTTTTGGTTGGTAACTGGGGGCTTGCGGCAATGGAGTGTGAAAGTTTAGTTCCAGCATACACCAGTTCCTCCATCTTTTTTGAAAAACTCAAGAGAGGTGATTAAGGTGACAATGAGAACGTGTCCGGTGACAGAGGCTGTGGGTCTGGAGATTCTGGCTGCTGAAATATGTTTTCCTGGCTGTTTTCCTGAGGATCATTTTTGAGTGACGAGACTTGATGCTGTTCTGATGCGTCACAGTCTGCCTGTGTTGAGCAGAGGGCAAGTGAGCAGAGGGCATTAGGGGCATGTCAGAATCCACTTTTGCTAGTATAAGAACAAAAAAATCCGCTTTGCGCTGTGGCGCATGATCTAAAAGGGTTGAGCCTATTTACTTGATAAATTATAGGTGTGTTTTGAGAATACCAATCAGAGTCTCATCTCCCATTGCCTTTAAGAGTCAGTTGCGTTACACCATAGCGCATTTGCTATTTACATGACAAACTTTGTTAGTGGAAAAACTGAACGCTTCACTAGCGAGAAAACAGTTTTAACAGACCATCTGCAGGGCGAGAAGAAGAGATGAGCTTCCTCATTATTTACTTTCGCTTTCACTCTCGTGGATAGGGAAACTTCTTGTACGCACAGACATCCATTAGCCTAAAAATAACTAATTTCGTTTGTTAAGCGCAAAGATTTGTTTCAAAACTATTTCTAAATTCAGTTCTAGTTTCCAGCAAATGAATAAATTAACAATAATAACAAAGTGTGTTCAAAAAACACACTTTGGAGTTAGATCCAAATACACATGCTGTGCCCCATATGGTCTAAAGCCTGACAGGTGGACAAATCTAAGCTTGTTTTTAATAAAACAAATATAAATATGGATATAATAAATAATACTGCTAATAATGATAACATTATCCAAAAGCAAATTGTTATGAATAAACTGAAAAAGCCTCCCGAGATGAAGAAGGCATGAAAATATGGTTTTTATTATTTATGTAGGCTAGAAAAAAATGTTTTGTAATATTTTATTCCTTTATATTTATACCCTATATATATATCCTTATTATATCCTATATATATCCTTAATATTTTAATTCTTTTTTATGTAAAGATATTTGCGTATTGCTGTACATCCTGTTTGTTTAAAGCAATGTGTAACGGAGGCGCACAACAAACGCGCTCTGCGCTGGACTTTAGACTGGCTTTGTTCTGGTCTATAGAACAGTCTATTAAAGTTTCTCAAAATAGCAAGGCGCCAGTAATGCCCCTCAACATGCCTTCTTTTTTGGATCAGAACGCCTATGGCTGCATATATGAGTGCAAATGCATTTGCTATTTAAACAGCATGCACGGCGCAAAACGTCAAAACGACTCTTGCCCCAACCTGAAATTAGCAAACAACAATAGCATCACGCCTTGCGCCACATTGTGCCAGGTGTATGATAGGGTCCTTGGTGCGTAACTTAATCAGCTGCAAAATTCAAATCTGCTTTCCAGCAATTTCTTGCACTAAGCATATGTGCTGTATTTACACCATTTGATCATTAACAAAATGTTAAAATGGCAACATGTAGATGTCTATGACATAGGACTTGAAATTAGGCATTTCTATGGCTTCTCTGCCAATGGCTAGGGTGTAGATGTGGCATTCTGGCTTTCTTATTGTAAAGCTAAGCTCCATATCATTGTAGACTCCTAGCAATGCATTGTATTTCATGTCAGTATAGCATGACCATTTGTCAACAGCCAGCAAGTAGCATTTTATTTGCTTAGTTTGGGTAAATGCTTTTAAGGAGAGAGTTTTGTAACATAAAGAGCATTTCCTTGCAACATATGAATTTAAAATATTTCAAAAGAGCAAGAAAAATCTAGTTTTTTTATTATATGGCTCCTTGATATTCGAGAAGGCAGAATCAAATCAAACAATATTCTGTATCTCTCGTCTTTTCATTGCCAGCTCTTTTCCATTTCTGGCACAATGGAGAATTCCCCTGCTTCACTTTTGTTATTGAAAGTAGGCCAGATTTGATTTTCTCCTCACTGTAGTGCACTTTTGAGATTCAGCGTCTGATCTCTATGCTTTTCTGATCATTACTTTAGAGAATATTTTAGAAAGCCTGCTGAACCTTCGGACGGGGGCTCGGAGTATCAGAGCAAAGGTGTTTAGTCTAGGAAAAATCATCTATTGAGCTGGGAAAACAAATGATGAGTTTAACCGTCGTCTCAAACCCCTCGTCTTTGACCCGTCACAACAAAGCAGATCTGGGTGTCATTGGAGGTTGGCACAACAAAGGGGCATTATAGCAGGCTGCAGGCAGGCGGTCTGTCATGCAGATAGGACATTGTTCAACAAGCATTACCCAGAATACCATGACCCCTCCTCTTCATTGACCCCTTTTTTATATCGCTCATGAGCTCAAGCGATACTGAAACAGGATTAATCAATTCCTATAACTTAACAAGCAGAGTCTATTTTTTTAATGCCAAGCAGAGTTGTAGACATCTGGATAACTAAGTGTGGATATCTATTTACTGTTATAGAGCATTTTAAATATGTTATTTGAAGAAAATGTGATGTTTTTCCTAAAATGTTTTTAAGTTTTGTTGTTGTTGTTTAATGAGCTTATGCTGGGCAATGAAAATCAGAAAACAATACAGCTTTAGTTCTAATAAATGCTTTTATTCACATAATTTTCTATTTTTTATTTTTTTGCCTGTGAATTAAAACAAAAATTGAGTATTTCCACAGTGGCGCCCCCAGAAAATGTTCTTAGGGGTGGCCAGATGAGACCACACAAAATATTGGGGTGACACATAAAACAATAATTACGAATTCAGTGTAATGTTATATTTGTATGCAGATTTTGTTTCTATTAAATGAAATAACCTGGTTTTAATTAGTTTAATGAATTACTCTTAAAAATTGCAATTTATTTCTTAAAAATAATTCAGCAAGTACATGTGCAAACCAAATAAAAATCTGTTTTTGTTCTATGAAATATTGTTATTGCTGTCCTGTAGTTGAATGTGTGCGCATGCTCTCAATAACGATCCGGGAGAGGAAGTGAATCAGCTATATCGGGAGCGCCAATCAGTCCACAATAATTTTAGTTTCTGCAATATATTAATTAAATTATTTGTTAAAATATTGTGAATTTACATTATTACATTTACATTAATAATATCAACAGCAAAATCATATTGTTTACACACGGGTGGCCACCCCTGGTTTCCACCTCAGGGATGCCATGGACATTAGCTACATTTCCATCCACTTATTTTTATGCACATTTTGGATATGCGCATAAAAAATTGATTGATGGAAACGCCATGATGCACACCAATTTTGAAAATGCGCATGAACAACATTTGTGCATAACCAAGTAGGATAAACTTTTTATTCGATAAGAAAAGATGTGCGTAAAGTACGATAGAAACACTTTTACCAAACAAATTCCAGTATGTGCATGGTGAATGATAAAAATGTGTGTGAATGGACAAAATCAGCAGGCTGAGCTCATTGTAAAACATCGGAAATGTTGTTTTGGTCATTCTAAAATGCCTTAACCATTTCAGTATTAGTGTTATTTTATTATTAATTACCTTCATAATTTTCAAGAGCATGCGCTGCGCATTATCTTTTGAGGCGCAGGTCATTTATTAAATAAGGAAAAGATAAATGCAGCTTCCCCTACCCCAATAAATTCAGTTCCCCTTCGGGGGGAACTTCAGCACTATAAGTGGATTTGATTGTAAAATCCACGCATTGGGAGGTTCGGTTCAGAAGCTACTCGTCTGAAAGAGTATTGAACGGGCCAATTAAGAATGAATTGGCAGCGCAAGCCTGCGCAGGTGAGCGGCATAAGCAATCAACTGAGTATATAAGCTCACCTGGCGCCAGCAGACGCTATCCTTTTCGCTTCAGAGACTTTCTGATCGAGTCGATGAGGGTTCCTCCTGCTGTGACCAGCGATTCTGAGCGAACGAGAGCATTCTCCCGGTCCAGAGTGTGTACACGCAGTGGCAGACGGTCGAGCTGGGTTTCTCCCTTGCCTGGCGTTCTTTGGGTCCGGTCCTCCAGAGCGGTGCGTATAAAGTTGCAAACTTCACAGAAAGAGCAACACAGTCGTGCAGCACGTCCTTATCAGGGCGGCGCTCCGACTGTGCGTTTCTGGATGCGGTGGTTTCCTGTCCTCGGATGATGGGCGCGGGCACTGTGTTACATGTCTGGGGGTCCAGCATGTTAATGCGCTGCTCGCGGGCAGTTCATGTCATCATTGCGATGCCATGACTGTTGCGCAAGATCGCGGTTAGCCTTTGCAAAAGGGCGAACCACCCCAGTTGTCCCCTGCTTTGCAGCGGGCACTCGGGCAGATCTGAGGGTTTCAGCGAGAGATAATCCGTCGCCCACGGGCCCGCGGACCTCCCGCTCCTCTAAGCGCTCCATCCAAGCTTCGGGCGGGGGAAGCGATCCGTCTAACAGATGGTAGCCCTTACGCCCGATGACACCGGAGACCAGATGTCCACCGCGGCATCGGAGGGTGGGCTTTCATTGTCCGATGATCCAGACCCGCTCGCCCCCTTCGGGCTGGTGAGCGCTGTCACTACGGATCCTGAAACGGACATGTTAGCCGTGCTTTCCCGGGCTGCTTCGGCCGTGGGTTGGAGATGGTTTATCCCCCAGCTCCGCGGCCGGACCGACTAGAGGGGCGTTCCCTTCTTCCCGGAGGTGCACAGTAGGCTCACGCGGTCTTGTAAAGCACTTTTTTCTGCTCGTGCTGCGTGTTCCTCCACCCTAACCACTCTTGACGGTGAAACAGCCAGGGGGTATGTGGCGATTCCTCAGGTTGAGTGCGCGATGGCGGTAAATCCGCGCGGCGCCTCTTCTTGTCGGGTTCGCCTCGTCTCCCATCCAAAGCCTGTAAGTTATCTACCTCCCTCGGAGCTAGAGCTTACATAGCTGCGGGCCAGGCTGCTTCCGCCTTGCATGCGATAGCCACCTACCAGCGCTACCAAGCGCAGGCGCTGGCCGAGCTGCACGAGGGTGGGTCCAACCCAGGCTTACGAGCTTCGCACCGCCGCCGACTTAGCTCTTCGGACTACTGAGTCCGCTGCGTGTGCGTTGGGGAGGACGATGTCCACATTAGTGGTCCAGGAGCGCCACCCCTGGCTGATATGCGCAAAGTCGACAAAGTCCGCTTTCTTGACTTCCCCATATCCCCAGCCAGGTTCGGCGACACTGTCTGTGAATTCACCCAGGAATTCAAGGCGGTGAGAGAGCAGTTGGTGGGTGATGTCTTATCGGCGGTCCGTAGCCCGCTCCGCCCGCCGTGCCATTCATACCTGCTCCTCGCCGAAGGCGCCCGCCTACGAGAGCTGCTCCGCCCCCGCACACGCCTCAGGCGAAGCGAGCGCGTCGGGCACCTCGGAAGCAAGCAGCCCCCCTGCCCAGAACGCCGCTAAGTCCGGCAACGGACCGCGAAGCGCCCCTGGGACAGGCCATCTGGAGAAGAGGGAACTTGCTCTTTCCCCGCTGGAGGGCGGGGCCCCATTTCCAACGGCACTTTTTACTGCCATGAAAACATTATGAAAGGGCACTTTTCACTTCCCCAGATGTGACAGCCCGAAATCTGCCAGTCTGGGACGCTATGCTTTCTAGCTTGCAGATTCGGTGCGTTTCGCCAGTGGCTCACGAGCGCTGGAGCGGCAACACGTGCTGGTCAGGACGGACAGTACGGCGGCGGTGGCGTATATCAGCCGTATAGGGGGTATGCGCTCTCGCCGCATGTCTCAGCTCGCCCGCCGTCTGCTCCTCTGGAGTCATCCGCGGCTGAAATCGCTGCACGCCATTCATATTCAGGCAAGCTCAACCGTGCAGCCGATGCGCTCACACGGCAGCCTTGCGTCCTGGAGAATGGAGACTCCACCCCGAGTCTGTTCAGCTGATATGGGCGCGATTCGGGGAAGCCCAGATCGATCTGTTGCTTCCCCCGAGATCGCTCATTGCCAGTTGTTCTTTCCCTGACCGAGTGCTCTCGGCACGGATGCACTGGCTTACAGCTGGCCTCGGGGCACGCGCAATACGCGTTTCCCCCAGTGAGCCTGCTCGCGCAGTTCCTGTGCATGGTCAGGGAGGACGAGGAACAGGTTGCTGGTTGCGCCCCTCTGGCTCAACCGGACCTGGATGTCAGAGCTCTCCCTCGCGATAGCCCTCCCCTGGCAGTCCCTTCGAGAGAGCACCTACTCTCTCAGGGACAGGGCACCACCTGGCACCCTCGCCGATCTTTGGAGATTTTTAGACGCGAGGAAGACTTAGGTAACCTCTGATTGCGGTGGCTAATACCGTCACTCGGGCTAGAGTCCCCTCCCCGAGCGCGCCTATGCCCTGACGTGAAGTCTATTCACTGAATGGTGTGTCTCTCGCTGAGAAGACCCCCGTAATTTGCCAGATCAGCGTTGTGCTTTCTTTACGCCGAGAGAAGTTGGAGAGCAGGCTGTCGCCCTCCACACTCAAGGTTACGTGGCTGCCATCTCCGCTCTCATAACGCGGTGGCTGGCAGCACCGTGGGAACGCATAACCTCATCATCCGGTTCCTCAGGGGCGTTAAGCGAATTAACGCCCCCTCTCTTGCCCTCTTAGGATCTCGCCCTCGCTACACAAGCCGCGTCAGATCCCTTCGATCCTCGACTCAGTATATTTCTGTCCCTGAAGACAGCTCTGCTGGTCGCGTTGATATCGATTAGAGGGTCGGGGACCCGGAGGCATTTTTCGGTCAGTGACTCGTGCCTGTAATTGGGCTGGCTTCTCTTACGTCCTGAGACCCCGCCCGCGATATGTGCCCAAGGTTCCTACCACTCCGTTTTAATACGAGGTAGTGAGCCTGCAAGTGCTGCCCTCGGAGGAGGCAGACCCAGCCCTTATTTATTGTCCAGTTCGCGTTTTGCGTATTATCCGGACCGCACTCAGAGTTTAGATCATCTGAGCAGCTCTTCGTCTGTTATAGCGGTCGGCAGCAGGGAAGTGCCGTACCGAAATAAGTTCCCACTAGATTGTGGATGCCTTTCTTTCACTATCAGAGCCGAGATGAGCCGCGTCCCCCGAGAGCGCGTGCGCACTCCACTCGGAGCTTCGCATCCTCTCGAACGCGCGCACGCGGCGCCCCTCTAACAGACATCTGTAGAGCTGCGGGCTGGGTGACACCCAACACATTTGCAAGGTTTTACAATCTGCGAGTGGAGCCGGTTTCCTCAAGGGTATTAGGTAACCCTTGGTGATTGAGGAAACAATTCGGTAGGGTGTTGAAACACGCTTGCTGCGCCATTTTCCCTAACACGGAGATACGTGCGCCTTTTTATCTGTCAGTAAAGTTCCCCGTCAGGTGAGCCCTGCAGATTCCTCCGTGGCCCCCAGCACTGACTCAGCGGAGGAGTCACTTGCTGGCCCACTACGTTGTAGGTCTGCCCGCTGGTCAGCCCGCATTTTGGGTAAAGGTGCCTGCTATGTGTGGTCCCCACTAGGCGATCCCATATGCTTATTCAGCCACGGTTAAGTCCCCCCCCCTGGGCGGACCCGTGTCTTTCCTCCCCGCTAACCACTCTTTTGCTATGCGTACTCCCCCTTTTTAGGGCTAGTCCATATGTAAATTCTGCCATCTATCCCCCCTTGGGTAACGGATGGCCTCCGCAGCGTCCTCCCTATCGGGATTGCACGCTTCCCAACGTACTGTCGTATTTTCCTAGAATTATCTAGATGCTCACGACTTCCCAAAAAATATATATAAATCCGTAAAACTTCTGTTGAAGTAGGATAAATTAGGGCCAGGGACACGTTGGAGGACCGCGCCCCCCATGATGTGGGTGCGTCACGCTTGCTTGACTATCTCCTCATCGGGGGTGTTGGTAAGGTGCAGTCATTATGGCGCTTTCAATGGGCTCCCAATGCGTGGATTTTACAATCAAATCCACTTATAGTGCTGAAGTTCCCCCCGAAGGGGAACGTTCGAGGTTACTAAAGTAACCCTTCGTTCCCCGAGGAGGGGAACGGAAGCACTATACTCCGTCGCCATAATGACTGTCCCTTAGCTGTTGAAAGTCTCTTCAGCTTAAAAAGGATAGCGTCTGCTGGCGCCAGGTGAGCTTATATACTCAGTTGATTGCTTATGCCGCTCACCTGCGCAGGCTTGCGCTGCCAATTCATTCTTAATTGGCCCGTTCAATACTCTTTCAGACGAGTAGCTTCTGAACCGAACCTCCCAATGCGTGGATTTTACAATCAAATCCACTTATAGTGCTTCCGTTCCCCTCCTCGGGGAACGAAGGGTTACTTTAGTAACCTCGAACGTTTTTACTGTTGATATTTGGAACCAGTTTACCAGGAAGTAACGATTTTGTTCTTTTTGACTCGTTGGATAAAAATGCTGTTTTATTCGCACATCTTTTCAATATTCAAAAGCAATGCAATATTCCAGTTTTGCGCATAAACTTAATTTGCATTTTTAGATGGAAAATAGCTAATGATGGACCACAATCAGACCACCAAAAAGTACCAAAATAAAAGTACCAATAGTAATTAATGTTAACTCTGCCACAGCCATATCACCCTGTAGCAGGTTAACCACTGAAGCTAAGCAGGGCTGAGCCTGGTTGATACCTGGATGGGAGACCACATGGGAGAACTAGGTTGCCGATGGAAATGGTGTTAGTTAGGCCAGCAGGGGGCACTCAGCTTGCAGTCTGTGTGAGTCCTAATGCCCCAGTAAGAGTGAAGGGGACACTATACAATCAGTGAGCGTTGTCTTTTGGATGAGACTAGTTGTTGACTTTCTATGGTCATTGAAAATCCCCTGGCTAGTACGGGTGTAACACCAGTGTCCTGGCCAAATTCCCTTAAATGGCACTTACCGATCATGGCCTCTCAATCATCCCCATCCACAAATTGGCTCTATCACTGTCTCTCCACTCCACCAATAGCTGGTGTGTGGTGAGCGCACTGGCACCATTGTTCTGTGGCTATTATCATGTCATCCAATTGGATGCTGCACACTGGTGGGGGTGTGGAGAGACCACCTCATAATTGTTAAGTACTTGGGGTGTGCTATATAAATACACATTACATACATTACAAAATGAATAGTATTTAAACTCTGTGACCATTTATTTGGAATATGTACATCATTTGAACTGAATAGATATGGGTAAACAAATAAAACAAAATCATACCTGAGCAATGAATGGTTCATTCCCCATTTAAGTGGCATCTTGACGTTGTTGTTACCAATAAAGCCTTTAATACAAAGTATAAAATACATTGGTTCAGTACCTTTTCCTTGTGTCATTCCAGTTATTGCACATACTGTAACTAATGTTTCTGATTTGTTCTGTTTTGTTTTATTATAGTATATTGTTTGTTTTTGTTATATCATAGCATACAAATTTTATGTTATTTTATGTATTCTTTGTTTGGATTTTTACATAAAATTGAGTAAATTTTGCATCCACGGCTCGTTTAGACATATATTTACCAGGAAAAATCATAGCATGATCAATACTTATTTTACCTGCTGTATATAATCGACTGATCCATTGATTGATATTTTCAAATATCATAGTAATAAATGTGTAATACAACCTTAATTTTTAAAAACTTATTCTTTAAACCACTATGTTACACATTACTTGTCAACTTATTTCTAGGGATGTGCAGGTCTAGTAATAATCAACTAAAGTATTTACTAGTCTACTCGTCGAGACTGAAACTAATAATTGATTACACAAGATAAAAAATCTTTTAACCCGGTCAAATCACTATCCTTTTAAAGCTATTTAAAAAATGTAAAGGCAAAATAATGTGCTTGAAATTATACATCATTTTTAAAAGTATCTGCAGAAACTACATTTTTATCTCACATGCTTTTTGTTTTATGACTGTTTTGGTGAGGTCAAAAGTTACCGTGGGAAAAACAAGCAGGTTGTTCTACTGGAAAGAAATGTCTATTCCTCCAAACAAAGACATGTTTTGATTTTTCAAATCTCTATCGACTTGTTTGTCATCTCTGTGTGCTGTGCAAGAATAATTGTTAAATGCCTCAGGTCCTGTCTTTCACCAGATCATGTAACATGTTAATTTCAGTGAACAAAAGCATGTAGTTAAATTCCCTTTGTTGAATCTGAAAAATACTTAAAATTAGGAGGAGAAATCTTCCAGTGATGATTGGGTTCAGGGGTGGGGTTTGGTGAAAAAAATCATACAGTTATGTACGTTTGAATCACTAGCTACTAAACTGAGAAAATGTAAAATAGCTGCATTTCCTAAGGCTGAGTAGAGTAACAAAAATCTGCTTTAAAGAGTACCTATGGTAAAAAATCTGCTTATAAAGCTGTTTGGACAGACATGTGTGTAGATATAGTGTATAGATCGTCATATTGGGCTGATATAAAAACACCCAGTCCCTTTTTTTCAAATTTAACAACATAAAAACGGTGGACCAATTGGAGCGGTTTTCAGACCAACCACAACTTAATGTACTGTAGGAGTGCGGTCCCCCAACCCACCAATATTGATTGACAGGCGCGCATTAACATGTCTCCGTAGTAACGCATATCAACAAGACAGGACGTGCGCGATGCAACCTGGAATAAAAGGTCTGTTCATTTTGCTTAGATCATTAATCATCATCAAATGTGATCAAGAGTGAGTTTTACAAGTTTAAAATGTTCTAAAACAGTGCACGTGTTTAATGAATTAAAGTGATTCACTTCAGATTCACTTCATCAGCTCTTTCTGTTTGTGTGTGTGTGTGTGTATGGTTGCAACTACACACACAAAAAGAATGCATCAAATACTGATTGGTAAAGTTCTTACTGTCATATTTCTCACAAACGTTACGTGAGATCTGCTTCCTGAGGCAGCCAAGGGCGGCGATTAAGGTATGCTGCTGACAGGCACCTGGGAACAGTGGGCCGGGAGGACTAGCCTTAAAGGCCCAGTACAACAGCAACCAGGTTTTAGCAGCTATAATACAGGCACTTCAGACAGCTATGATAAATAATCTGATGGGTGTTTTGAGCTGAAACTTTGCAAACACATTCTGGTGACACTTATCTTAAATATGAAAAAAGGGGTAACCTAGGTGCCCTTTAAAATTTTTTATTTTTTTTGGTACAAATTGGATTGTTTTACATGCACATGCTGACACACTTTTTTAATAATCCAGTATTACTTTATGTAAAAACATGCATTAATTTTCCATATTAATCGAGACAAATGTAAAACAGCACATACAGTATAAGGCCTACATTTCTTTCGCTTTTTTTTGTTGTTGCATTTTTGTTACTTTACTAAGAACGTTCCATGTTCTATAACATGTAAGCTAATCTCACATATATAAATCAGATATATGGTCAAATAATGATGTCAAAACTTTTCATTTATTTGTTGCCTAAAATTACATTCAGATTCAGAAGTTATCAATATTGTCATTAAGGTAGGCTATTGTTTTCCATGGCCGCATGATGGCTCAGTGGTTAGCACTGTCACTTCACTGCAAGAATGGGCCTGTTGGCATTTCTGTGTAAAGTTTGCACGTTCTCCCTGTGTTCGCGTGGGTTTCCTCCAGGTGCTCTGGTTACCCCCACAATCCAAAGACATGCAATATAGGTCAAGGGTGTCCAAACTCTGTCCTGGAGGGCTGATGTCCTGCAGATTTTAGCTCCAACTTGCCTCAACAAAGGATGCTTCTAGAAAGACTAATAAGAGCTTGATTAGCCAGGTGTGTCTGATTGGGGTTGGAACTAAACTTCTCAGGACACCGACCCTCCAGGACGGAGTTTGGGCATGCTTTGTATAGGTGAATTAAATAAAATAAATTAGCCATGAGTTTGAGAGTGTATGGGTGTTTCCTAGTACTAGGTTTCGGCTGGAAGGGCATCCGCTCCGTAAAACATATGCTGGAATAGTTGGCGGTGTGGCGACCCTTGATAAATAAGGGACTAAACTGAAGGAAAATGACTGAATTAGTGAATGAGAAGTCTATTTTCACAACTTTGACACACTCAAACCTCTGCAGAAATGTTGAAGGCTAAATGTCATATACAGTACAGATACATTTCTATTAAAAAATACTTTAAAAGCAAATTACATGTGAAAGACTTTTTTTTTTAATTATTCAAAAAAATGTTGAAATGTTCAATAACTCGGAATAAAAGCAAACTCTAACCCTCTTGAATAAATGAAACATACTCATGAAAACCCAGCATTTAGTATTTTATGATTTGTGCTAATTAGAAACACAACAGTTTTTTTCTTTTACACAATTCCATTAACATCAATTCAATTCAGACTGTTGTGTTAAATACATTCTATTTTTTAATCCCTCGTAACATCAAATTGAAATTATTTCAATCTTTTAATCTCCTAGTGGTTATTGTTAGTGTACCCGTTTTATCTCAACAAGTTGAAGTGCTGGCAGCTAGTTCTCTGCAATTCTCACATGGTCGCCCACTGAAGCTAAGCAGGGCTGCGCCTGGTCAGTACCTGGATGGGAGACCACATGGGAAAGATGAATTGCTGCTGGAAGTGGTGTTAGTGAGGCAAGCAGGGGGTGCTCAACCTGCGGTCTGTGTGAGTCCTAATGCCCCAGTATAGTGATGGGGACACTATACTACTCAATGAGCGTCGTCTTTTGAATGAGACGTTAAACCGAGGTCCCGACTTTCTGTGGTCGTTAAAAATCACAGCATGTCCTTCGAAAAAAAGTTTGGTTTAACCCCGACATCCTGGCCAAATCTGCCCCCTGGCCTCTGTCCATCATGACCTCCTAACCCTCCCCATATCATAATTGGTTTCATCACTCCTCTCTAGCTATCAGCTGGTGTGTGGTGTGCGTAAAATGACTGCTGTCGCATCATCCAGGTGGTGAGTGAGGAGATTCCAATTGTGTAAAGGGCTTTGAGTGCCCAGAAAAGCGCTATATAAATGTAAGGAATTATTAATATTATTATTATTGTTATTATTATTATTTTGATCCAAGTTGCTTTTTTTAAGGAGAAAAATCCCATGTGATTACTCATAACTGTAATTGTAAACTAACATATAAACAACACATACATTTTTAGAAAGGTTTTTATTTTTAATTAACAATCAACAGGACCCAAAACATACACATCATGGACAGCTATTTGTCATGCTGGAAAAATCGTGCATTTATATTTGCAAAAGATACAACAATATTTCTAAATATATATTTAGAAAATGTATGTTTACACATCCCTGCACTTTATAAAATAATCCATATCAAGTTGTACAATAAACTTTGCAGATTTGTTTCAAAACTATTTTGGTAATTATTTTGCTATTTTGCTATTATGGTAATGCATACGTCTCCAAAACCTAACAAGTGAACAAATCTAAAATTTTTTTAATTAAAGCAAGTATATATGTGCATATAATAAACAATACTGCTAATAATATTAACATTATACAAATGCAAATGATCATGAATAAACTGAAAAAGCCCCCCACCATGAAGTTATATACTGTAGGTTTTAATCCTTAAATTTTTTTTAAGTGTAAAGATATTTGTGTATTGCTGTGTATTGCACTGGACCAGCTTTCAGTTGGTTAGTGGCACAATTCAGTTCCTCAAAATAAATAAGGTGCAATCCTAACAATGTGCTTTAACACTCCTACTTTATAGACCGGAACACCCATGTGTCCAAATAAGTGGCACAAATAGATTTTCTATTTAAACAACGTGGCACAAAACGTGAAAATTTACAGTTGCGCTGGTCTGAAAATAGCCACAAGTCACGGCAAACACATCTTGCATCCTATTGCGCCGGGTGTATGATAGGGCCCTTTGTCACTTAAAATTAAATAAATGTGTTACTTAGGCCCCGTTTACACTGCTAGTTAAATGTGACCCAATTCCAATTTTTTGCTCATATGTGACAGAGATCGGATCTGTTCTATGCACGAAAAAATGCATGCATTCGGATATTCAGAGATCGGTTTCAGGCCTCCTTCATATGTGGAAATAGATCAGACATAAATCGGATATGTGACAATGCGACTGTCATGTAAACAGGCAGATCGGATTTATTGAGGCATTCTATTTGATATGTTTTTAAACTTGCGGCAATGTGGTGCTTCCCTGCGGTTTAATGACATAGAAGAAAGAGGGTGTGTGGAGACGCCAACGTGAAAAACAAAAACAACAGAGGAAACACAGAGGAGGAAAGAAGTCAGTCACCACAATTTGCTGAAACTCTGAATGGTGGAGGACACCATACTGTATAAACCATAGGTGCAAGCTGCAATGACGGCCCTTTCCCTCCCCTGCTTCAAAATTATTTTAAAGTTGGACGAACTTCGTGTTGTAACTTTTGCTTTTTGTCGCCATTAATACACGCACTGCGGGCTACACATAGAATAACTTTATTTTCTCTAACACCAGTGCGCACACAGGCAAAGGCTTTAACTACACACACACATCAGGGCTATACCATTACATAAACTGTGTGGGGGTAAATCTGGACTGAAATATTCACTGCTTATACTACACTTCGCATATTTCGCAGAGCTAAAAACAAAACAATTTCTTCCATCGTGGTTAGTGTTGCACAGATTGTAGAACCCGCCTTTATGCATGCGCGACATCGAAAATTGTATGGCAAGTGTAAACGCATGAATTGGATATGGGTCACAATTTAAACAACGTGTAAACGGACAGGCAAAAAAATTAGATATAGGCAACAAATCGGAATTAAGCATCAAGACCTGACGGTGTAAACGGGGACTTTTTTTAGGATAGAAATGTCTTATTATTGTTTGGATTTTTAAAAAAAGATTGAGACAGTCATTATTATTATTATTATCAATATTATTATTATTATTATTATTATTACTACTACTACTACTACTGCTACTACTACTACTAAATTCATTCATTCATTTTCTTGTCGGCTTAGTCCCTTTATTAATCCGGGGTTGCCACAGCGGAATGAACCGCCAACTTATTCAGCAAGTTTTTACGCAGCGGATGCCCTTCCAGCTGCAACCCATTTCTGGGAAACATCCGCACACACACACTCATACACTACGGACAATTTAGTCAACCCTATTCACCTGTACTGCATGTCTTTGGACTGTGGCGGAAACCGGAACACCCGCGCGAACGCATGGGAGAACATGCAAACTCCTACTACTACTAAATAAAATTGTCTATTCATTATACTATAAGTAAAAAAAAATTAAAAATAAACAACCAAAGGATTCTCATTACAGTAATTTCACCATACTCCAAAACTTTTTTTACAATCCTAAGTAATTATTTTTTTTTAAATGTGCTACTTAGTTACTTTTTAAGGAAATTAATGTAAAAGGATGTCATGTTATTTTTAAAATATAGGCGTAATAATGTTATTTACCTAACACTGCTTACAACACCCTATTTTACACCTTATGCATATTTCTTTACGGACATATTGTGTCTGTTGTACTGTATTTGACTCAACAGTCCTGTATTCCACTGTACAGCTGGGGGTGTAATGCAGCTATTGACATGCAAATGCAAATGACCTAGAACTGCTGGTGACCTGGTTCATTCTTTTTGTTTTTGTGCCGTTGGGTCCTCCAAAGAGAAAGAGAGAGAAAGAGACGACTCGGATTAACCCACCAGCAAACCACTACATGCATGTCTAATCATCCACCTGTGTGTCTGTGAATGTGAAAAATGTGTATGTGTGTGTGTGTGTGTTTGTACTAAGGCATCTGTTTTAAGTGCTTCAATGCAAAGATCATCGTTTGACATTTGTAAGGATTTACGAGGTTTATTTATCCAATTAAACTCTTGTTTCTCACAGGAACTCTAAACCAAAATAACTGGGCAAAGAAATACCCATCATGCAACAATGCCAAACAGTCCCCAATAAATGTTGAAGAGAGCCTGGCGCAGGTCAAAATTCAGTTCCAAAAGTTGAGATTAGAGGGATGGCTGGAAAAGACATCAGATTCAACTACGGTAAAGAATGATGGAAAAACAGGTAAGACCAACTGTATTTTAACTGTATGCTACATAAATAATATTCCAAAAAGATATAAAATAATTACTGCATTACATGCTCACATACAGGATTGTGGTGCAGAGAATATTCACAGAACTATAGAAAATATAATATATAAAAATATAATAAAAATAAAATCCTTTCCTATTTTTCCATAGGCTACTTTTTATATCCAGCATATCTTTGCTGAAGTGATGATAATATTAATTAATAATAATATTACAATGACACTTTGTTTTAATCAGAAAATAAGATAAGATTGCAGTAATTTAGCAAATTTACTAATTTATCGCATTCATTTGGACTTACAGTACATAATAAAAAATAAACTTTACATTAAAATTCAATAAAAAAAAAAATTACATTTAAAAATACAAAATACAAATTTACATGATGTAAAACATTTCCCTCATTTGACTTCATTTCTATACTCTTATTATTGTGGAATTTGTTCGTCGTGTTATCTGAAATGGTATTGAATATCAAGAATTTGGAAATTCAAGTATCGCGGCTAAACTGCAGTGACCACAATACATTTCAACAGCATTGATGGAGAAATTTTTTTAGATTTTTTCTTTTTTCATAGTTATAATATATGAACAGTAGCATGCCACAGATCACAAACCATGGTTTGGAACACACGTGACCCACAGATTAGGCTAATGCATTTTTTTTATTTACTTCTAGGTTAGTCCTAAACTTATAACAATCTCAGAGAGATAGCTTTGTGCATAATTTAAATCACATATATGAAAGCATTTAGGCTTTCCTCTAAAATATCATGATGATGGAAGTTGTAGCAGGTTATTCGGAATGTGGTAGGTTTCCTAGGTTATTAAAGGCGTTTTCTGTCACTTACTTGTTTAGCCTGCATTAATGCATTCAGTGTAAGCTGAATCATTAAAAGATCAGGATCTCAACACCCATGCAACATAAATTATAAATGATGGGGATTTGCACGTGTTTATTAATCTTTTGAATTGCTGTATTCAAATTTGTGTTAAAAAAACTCAAAAATCAAGAAAGTGATTCTGTCTTTAGTCTTTTGAGTTAAAAACTGTCAAATTACACAGATATATTGGGATATCAGTGTACAGTTTGGAAAAAACCACTGATGCTTAGCATAAAATCGTTGTCATATGCATTTAACTTGAGGTTTAAACATGAAAATTGCAGTCCGCAATTACATTATTTAATTACAACCAACCATCAAAAATATGCCACCGAATAATTCTTCTTAGCAATGAAACATGATGTTTTATGAGTGAATAACTGACTTCATTTATTGAAAATCAGACTAAAAATAAATATGGCTTGTACAAATTATAATGTTAGATTTATACATTTAGCATTATCAGCAACAGTTGTGTTAGACAGATTTTTTTCACAGTACTGAATATTTGACAATTCATTTGTATTCAGCTGATTATTTCTTTATTATATTTTAAATAAAATTACAGATTCTAAGTTCTGTTTGGTAAAACCAAAAGTGTTTTGCAGTACTGTTTTTGTAATAAATGAAAAGCAAATGACATTTGTCTCCTCCCCTTTTTGGCTTATATGAAAAATGGTGCGATCCGTGACTAAAAAAACAGAATGTGATCTGAAATCGTGAGATTTATGATTCATTACACTATTAATGCACAGTGTTTTAAGTAGTAGAAGTGCAGATCTAAAATAAAAATGGTCCAAATTTAAATCAAGTGATCTTAAAGGTGACATATTATGCCCCTTTTCATAAGATGTAATACACATCTCCAAGTAGTGTCTGTAATGCAAGACCTACATATTTAATCCACAGTCAGACGATGATGTAGAGAAATAGGTTACAACTTTTAAACTGCATTAAGATGTTTCTGGATGGTTAATGGATAATTTTATAATTAAGTAGTAAGTTGATTCAACTTATAGACTAGTATCTTACCACTGTTTTGATGCACTGCCCTTTGCAAATAAACATTTTACACTATTGAAACTAATAATTACCTTAAACAGAAAGTGTACCTGAACAGTGCATAGATGTTTGTTTACATAGCTCTACACAACAGGACTGAAATCAGGATGGCATGTTTTCCCATACATATTGCAGAAAAAAGCTTATTTTTGTCCAGGTAGATACACCAGGGACCCAATTATAGCACTTAAACAAACAAACAAACAAACAAACAAAAAAAAAGTTTTTCTTGTTATGACCCATTTACTATGTTCAATGTACTTACATTTAAACAAATAATTTGTTAAATACCATTTATTGTGTATTATGCACATTCTTACATTATATTTTAAACAATATGTTATTACATATGGGATCAATTGTGTAATTAATTACATAATTACACTGTTGATACCCAAATACCCAAATCACCAAACAGTACATGTATCCCTTATTAGCAAATGAAATGTTTTGCAATTAACAGTAAAATGAACATCATTGCCTTTTTTTGTGGTGTGTTTCTATTGTAGTAGCTTAATGTGAATAATTTTTCTGTATGGTTTTCTTCTAGTGGCCATTGATGTGGGAGGAGAGTTTTATGTGAGTGGAGGGGGGCTCAGGTCCAAGTTCAAGGTGGGACGCATCAGTTTCCACTGGGGCCTATGCAACGCGTCTTCTGATGGATCAGAGCATGGCCTCAATGGAGAAAAATACCCTTTGGAGGTATTTCACGCTTGCATTTAAAACATGCTAGCGTAATTAAGATTAAATTATTGTTATTTTGTATTTATCATTTAATTTATATATATATATATATATATATATATATATATATATATATATATATATATATATATATATATATATATATATATATATATATATATATATATATATATATTGTATTATTTAATTAAATATTATTTATATTTTATTAAGTATTACTTTTATTTAGCTTATTAATTAAGTCACTCTTATACAGTCAGCTGGGCTGTATTCATTAATTTATTGCTAATTTTGTTTTGTTTTAATCTATGTATCTTATTTTATTCAATTTATTTTAAAACTTTATTTATGAAAATTAATTAATTTTTAATATTAATTAATATCAATTTTCATTTAGCTTTTTTGCTCAGGTGCTTATATAAGCTGTCTAATTTCCAGTCCGTATTTATTCAATATTTAATTTATTATGCGTTTTTTTATTGATTTTATTAGATTTTGTTTCTTTTAAAATATCAAAATATTTTTACAATTATAACATTAGACATCACTTTAAATATACAAATTAGATTCTATAGTTTACAATACTTATTAAGATTTGTTTATTTGTTTATTTTAATTGTACTCAATCTATTTTAAATCATATAATTGAATTATTTGTATTTATTTAAATGTGTTAATTAAATTGAATGGGATAATGCATAGCCATATAACAAAATCCAGTGTTTTATTTATTTATTTTTGATTGAATATTTAATTAGATTTTATTTTACTGGCTGACTGTGCATTATACCTAAATTTTAGTTCTAATTCTTTTTTGTTGCTTAATTTGATTTTTTTTAAAATTATATAAATGTTAATCTGCTGTTTTTTGTTTCGGGCACAGATGCAGATATACTGTTATGAGGCAGATGTTTTCAGTGACCTTGATGAGGCCTTTAGAGAAGGAGGAAAGATTACAGCATTGGCTGTGCTGTTTGAGGTGAGTAAGTCTCTAAAATGCACTTTAAGCTAGTATCCTGCAAAATAACTAGTGAAACATTAAGTCACAATGGCAAAGACAAGTTAGTAGAATTTAGTTATTAAAACTTTTGTTTAGAAATGTGTTGGAAAAAAACTTTTGTCCTTTAAACACCACTTGGTAAAGATTTTTAAAAACAATTATAATTTAGCATGAGGGCTAATCATTTTCCCTTTAACTGTATATAAAAGTCCCATGAAGTGCTTTAAAATGTGTATTGTTTTTTAATTTGATGTTTGACATAATATAAACAGAATATCTCCTCCCCTTTATAAATGAACAGCCAGTAGGGTTTGTTTGAGAGTGTTTTTATATGTAGTGAATAAAATGAAAAGCAAATTAGAAGCATCTTGAAGAGGGTGGGACATGTAAATCGTTGTAGCAAAAAATTTAGCAAAAAACATATGCAAAAAAAACATATGCAAAAAAGGTTGATCTATTTAGGTGGAAGTGACAAACTGCAAGCTTTGAATGTTTAAATCAGGTTTATATCTTCTAAAGCAACTTTTGTGACTTTTTCTGGAGCATACTATAGATATCCTTTAAACTAACATGATTCTTATGTCTAAGAAAACATCATTTTAATTTCACTGGACCTTAAATATGTTATATTAACATATTTTACTGAAAACAAAAAAATAAAATGATTAAGAGTTTTACATTTTATTTTGTGGTTTAATTGCTGTTTTTGTTGTGGTCCAACTTAATTATTTGATACTTCATATCAAACATCCTCACTTCACTCTGAAATAATCATTTTAGACAGGCTTTGACATTCTTCAAAGCCTCACTCCGCCCAACATTTAGCCTGAGGTACTGAACAGTTTCAGAAATTCTCATCTTCACACGTATGTTTTAATGGACTTCTAGAATGTAAGAATGTCACTAAACCTCAGAATATGGTGGCTTTTCCCTGAGGATATTCTGGGACATTTCATGAGCAATGATATAAGGTTGTGAACCTTTAATATTGTGTTGTTTTGTCAGTTTCATGCTGCGTGTTTGGAGCGCAAAGCTTGTATGAACCTGTCTTGTTTTGAATGCAAATATATGTGGTTAAATGCGAGGCGGCAAAATCAGATTTTTTCTTTTGACAAAAACAAAAAATCTTGAATCAAACCTAAGAGAGAAAAAAAAAGCTGAAAAAGCTAATAAGCACACAGAATTTGGGTGTTCACATTCTTTTGGTCACAAAGAAGGTTAGATGGCCAATTATTATGTTGCTGTATAATGAAGAGCATTCCAATTTGTGTGTATTCTGTAATTATACAATAAACTCTCAGAAACAAAAGTACAAAATCTGTTGCTGGGGCGGTACCTTTTCAAGAGGTACACATTTGTACTTTTCAGCGGTACATTAGTACCTTTAGGGTGCACTTTTGTACATTTTAAGGTTCACTTTTTAACCTTTAATATACTAGGAGGTACACATTTGTACTGTTTTGTATTAATATGCACCTTCAAGCGCCTGTTAGACCTGTTAGAAACAAAAAGTACCTTTTAAAAGGTACCATCCGAGAGTTTTTGAGTGTATAAATGGTTGCTATAACTTTCCGTCTATTAATTTTGTTAAATATATTCTATGATTTATATTATATTCTGTATAGGTGAATTGGGTAAGCTAAATTGGTTGTAATGTGTGATTGAGTGTGTATGGGTGTTTCTCAGTGATGGGTTGCAGCTGGAAGGGCATCCACTGCATAAAACCTGTGCTGGATAAGTTGGCGGTTCATTCTGCTGTGGCGACTATAGATTAATAAAGGGAATAAGCCGAAAGAAAATGAATGAATGAATATTATATTTCACTCTGAATGCTAGAAAAATGTAAGCCTACAGGATTTCTACGATTCCTAAATGTAAAATTTAAATTACCCTCAAGGAGATCCAAGTCTATATTAATTTCTTTTAGACATTTTGATGTATGGTGGTAAATGTAGCCATTGACATTCATAATAAAATACAAAAATCAATGATGGATGTTCATGGCTACCATATTCCAACATAGTTTATCGTGTATTGTTTTATATTATTACTTTGTAACTGCTGCTAACTATTTCTCTAATTTATTTTCCTCGCCACAGACAAGCACTGAGGATAATGTCAACTATACAGCTATAATTGATGCAGTCAACAGCGTCAGCCGTTATGGTATGTACAGGCTTCATGTTTACATTAAAAGCTCATAATCTCAAAGTTTTCAGTGTAAGGCAGGATTAAAAATACAATTGTTCAATCATCACTGTATGCATCAATTGTTCCCTCAATGAAAACAAGACAACAGAGATTTGCCACTTTGATTATTAGACTAAACAATATATATAATTTTATGAAGACACGTCGTTGGAAGAAAGTAGTGACAACTCATATTTGCTATACATGTATTTATGACAAAGTCTGCTACCATGTTATACAGATCCTATTGCATACTGGCAGAATACCATAATATTTTCATGTATTTATGTATTCATGGCCATATTGATTAGCAACTGCACCACTGTGTAGTTTTGTTCATTTTGAGTCTGAAGCAGGATTTCAGCACATTATGTAAATGTATTTAACACTTAAAAAAACTTTTAACAACAAATAAACATTTGAAACATGTTCTTCATATTGAGAGATACCTAAATGAATTGTAATAGCAAGGCGTCATTACAAAATTGTATTTTCAAAGCTGGAACTCCATACATTTCCATTCATTTTATAAAAAGTAGTTTTAGGTTTGAATAATTCCGTCCACAAAATTATAAAATAACATTTACTGCATCTTCTAACCATACTCTTAAATCAGATTCAGATTCATTAGGTATTCTGTATCCCCGGAAAGAGGAAACATATAGAGAGGAAGTTGTAATACACATAACACATATTTCCACAAATAAACACCCAATTAAATTTACAAAAAAAAAAAAAAAAAAAAACTGTTGTGCTTGCCCATTTTTTGTCTTGCTACCCTGTTAAAAGCATCTAAAGTTTCCTAAATCAAGAAAACATACATAAGAAGTTAAGTGACTTGAAAAAATGATGATTCACCAATTATTTGCTGATAGCTTTAAAAACAAATTTCAAAGGAGGAAATAACTTTCATACTAAAGTGACTGTTTCCACAATCTTTTCAAAATTCGCTAAAATTTAAAATTCCAAATGCTAATTAGGTGCAATTTCATCAAGTTGTTAGAGCCATCAACTGCTGTATTGGTAACCAAGTAACCAACAGTGAACCAGGGAAGCATAATGGGGTTTATTCAACAAATGTGTTTACATCTCACATTATTTACATGAACCCTTTCACACAAGTCCAAAACCACCTCAAGCAAGCGAAAAATTATTATTATTATTATTATTATTATTATTATTATTATTATTATTGTGATTAAATGGGTTTTGAATTAAAATTTTGCATTTGCATTTTTCATTTGTCATGCAACACCTTAGAATTAACACAGGGTGATGGAAACCCAGCTATTGGCAGATATTTGTTATGTTACTTACTTATATATACTTGTTATGTTTTTCTTTTCTTTTTCATTATCATTTAACCTATTTTAATGCATTTTTATCTGTTTTTATTTATTTATTTTAAAATTTGTATTATTTGTTTTTATTTTCTTACACTTGTCTCTTTTATTCCTGTTGATGTAAAGCACTTTGAATTACCACTGTGTATGAAATGCATATAAATAATATTTATATATTATTTAAATAAATAAACTTGCCTTGCCTTTCCTTGTTTTAAGCACTGAGCAAGACTTAACTTCTTTGTTCAAGTAAACTGATCTTGATTGGATGTTAATCTTTCTGCAGTGCATGGAAAATTTCCTGCACTGGCTTTATCGATTTCAAGATATATACAGTAGTTCATGCAAAAATAATTTTCTCAAAGCTGAATGAGTTTCTTCTTTTTGTTGAATTCAAAAAATGATATTATAACAACGCTGGCAACCAAGCAGTTGATGGCTTCATTTTTCAAAACGTCCTGCTTTTTTTTTTGTGTACAACAGAAGAAAGATGCTCATACATGTTTAAAACAACTCGAGATTGAGTAAATGGGGCTTATTTTCTTAGATGAACAATACATGTAAGACTTGGTGGTCTTTTTCCTTTGCCGTTTGAGTTTTATATCATCCTCTATCATAATATCATTAACAATAGTCCAGGGAAAAGGGAAGAGGCGGATCCACGTGCTGTAACTTTATGTGAAAGGAAAGAAAAACAAAACAAAGGTTAGAACAAAAACCCACAGTAAACACATTCACAAGAGAACAGACAGCATCCACATACAACATTCAATGGCTAACAAACAAAGGCTAAAGCACATGGCTATATTCAGTTTGTGATAATGGGCAGCAGGTGTAGCGTAATCAAAGTTCATAAACATCATTTGTGAGATGCAGAGAATTATGGGATGTGTAGTCCGGTTGATTGGCAAGTGTGATTAGTGACAATAACAATCATATAATACCATCAACAAAAATATATACAAAAATCATTTTATTTTGTTTAAATATGTTCAGCATTTTTTTATATTTCAAGACTTACGTTGTTTAGCTCTTAACAATTTCAGTAATATGACAAAAAACATTGTGGCATATTTAAATTTGCATATAAGTTAACCCCTGACTGTATTTGTCATCCTCATCTACAACATTTTTTTTATAAAAATAAATGCTTTCAAAGGTCAAAAAGCACCATAAAAGTTAACCAGACAAATAGCTTTTTATTCAAAGTCACACTTAGCTTTGTATGAGAAAAAAAAAAACTAAAATTCCTTTCTCCATAAAGGTGAGTATATAATGGAACACTTCATTTCCCAATTATTATTTCTTTTTTTTTTTGATCAGGAAAGAGTGGTTCCATCTCTCCGTTCACTATGCAGGGTCTCCTTCCCAGTTCCACAGAAAAGTATTTCATCTATAATGGCTCTCTGACCACCCCGCCCTGCTCGGAGACTGTAGAGTGGATCGTCTTCAAAAACACAGTGGCCATCTCAGATGTTCAGGTCAGCTTTATTGACAGTTGTTGTTTCCCCCTGTTAGCTCATCAGGATTAGAAACGAATTGAGGCATGTTGAAACAAAGACCACTAAAATATAAGAAAAATACCCTACAAATTTAAGATAAGGCTCAATAAAGCTAAAACATGAGGGCTATTGCTAATAAAGTGTAATTTGAATGTACATATGTTAATTTTCATAATTATTTTTAGATATTTAGACCACCACACCACATTGGATTTCTTTTCACATGTTTTTTATCAACCAGATAAATAATCACCAACATATACATACAGCAGGGAGAATACGTATTGAACTAGATTTTAGTAAGAACATAAACAATACAGACATAAAAATAAAACAAAACAAAAAAATCTGAATCTTTATTTTTGATTTTCTATTGGATTCAAGTCAGGTGATTAGCTGGGTAATTCTACAGTTTGATTTTCTTTCTCTGACACCATTTGAGAGTTTCATTGGCTGTGTTTTGGATCACTTTCTTACTAAAATGTCCACCCTGGTTTCATCTTCACCATGGAAAATGTAGATTTTGGACTGAAGCAGCTGATATTCATTTACAATAAGAAAGGGCAGAGGGTTGATGAATAGCTACTAAGAGGTTTCAACTGCTGTCTGGGCTTTAATTGGCTTTCTACACCTCCCTTTCTTCATGTGTTCAGTACTTTTTTCCTGTGTTGTTTCATTTTATTTTATTTAAGACTTTTTCGCTGTGTCATTTAATTTCTATTGCATATACTGCGTGAAATTCTTTGGTTGCTATCAACATCTTAACAACAAAATAATTTTTTCTGAAAAAAATGGTGACGTGTTCAACACTTATATCACCCACTGTATATTTAAATTGAGTCGTCATGTACTTCTATAGGTCTCATTCATGTAACGTATCTAAATGTAGATGTAAATTCTAAGCAAGTTGCATGTAAAACAGACTTTGCCAACAGGGTAAATTTCATCAATGAAAAACAAGGATGAAAAATGTTCTTTGCCATGAACAGTGCAATGCAGCGGTCCAGTTGATTATAACAAAAAATAATAAGTTAGATAGTTTTTATCTTTTTGACTACATTTTAGTCTCGTCTTTTTCCATCAACAATATTGCATGCTAATATAGTCACTGTTAGTATCTAATGTCACTAATTTTTTTCATCTTGAAAAACAGGTCGTCAACAAACATTTTCTGCTCTTATTTTCATCGACGTAATTACAGTTTTTCTTGATTGCTTTGACGCAGCCGTCAACTGAATCTCCACATTGTCAAAATGGTCAACACATAGGCCTAAGCAGTGGCACTCATGGTCAAAATACCACATTTTGTTTGCAAAAGGCTCTAGTCATGCAGAAAAATGTAAAATATGTAACAAAATCAAATTTTGCCTTCAAATAACACAATTTGCAAACAAGTATATGAGCTCTTTCAATCAGTCATTGCACAAGAATGAATCAGTGCACTATTGCTTGTAACTTATTGCAAGTGCCATTTGTGTTTTTTAATATAGGCTTTGTCAAATTTGCCTTTTTGCAAAGAATTAGATCCGAAATAAGAAATGCTTTTATACAACTTTTATTGAATCCATGCCTATTTTTTTCTCAAACTGTGGCTGAAAACTGAAATACTGTAAATATTACAAAAAATACATGTAAAGCAAGCTACAGCACAATCTATTGGAGTATGAGGCATAGCTACTATTGACATCCTCCATCCATGCTCACGCAGAATAACACAGATCTGGCGTCTTTTTTGTTATTAAAATTTGCAGACTGATTGCCAATTGAAGATTTGTGTGAAGAAGCGTCACACAGGTGTTTCAGTGATTTCTTATTGATCTTGGTAATTCGTAATAGTTAGGAATAGATGGTTTCTGTTTGATTACCACGTCTAAAACAATGGAGTTTTGTCTGCTTGAATGACAACCATGTTAAAAAACGCGTCAGACCAATGAGAAAGGGTTTACACATTTGCAAGACGTGTCTTCTGCTCTGCTTGGATAGTGATGATGAAAACTAAGTGGATCCTAGTTTATTTAACCAGGTCAAAGCAATCAAGGAAAACTGTAATACGACTTCTTGAAAACTCTCCTTCAGATTCACAAAATGTTTTGTAAACATCAGATTTAATAATTTAAAAGGTATGTTAATTAATTCCAGTCAATTAAATATGGCACAAATGCACACTCAATCACAATTAGCATAATCCCCACTATGTGTCCATTGGTGATGTGGTATATTCCAAGGTTTGGTTTCAGTATATTTCAAAAATGCACAAAATACTTAGATAAAACAATGAAATGATAGATGCCACATGTCTAATGATCAATAGTGGATTAACATGTTAGAATGCTTTTGGTGGACCAATGTTTTGCATCTGAGAGGCTCTGGTTGCTACTGATTTAATACACTGCCATTACTCATTACTCATATTATGAGTATCTCATTTTTAAACATATTACTAGATGTATAAGAATGCAGTAACTAGTACTACTTTTTAAATATTATGTCCTGTCATTGTACAAGTACAGTAATGACAATGACGAGTGCTGTATTACCCTGAGTTAGAGTTAGCAACTCATATAGCAATTCAAACAAAGTTGTAACATACTGTATTATTATTATTATTATTATTATTATTATTATTTAGTCAGTTTGCCAAAAGGCACCATTATTTTTCTCAGCATTAAAACACATGAAAGCAAGTGTAACATTTCTTTCATGCCAATTAACGTTTGGGAAATACAAGTTTGCTTCAGAACAGCTTTTTGAGCGAAATTCATTCTGCTCATGTTTTATGATCGCAGTTTCTGTAATTACAACTGTTACAACTAGACGGAATCTAAAGTCTAGTTTCACTAAAGTCATATGTATTGCTTCAAACAACATCAATAATCATAATTACAATGTCAATAACAAATCAACAATGGGCATTTTTAGAAATGCATGTGTTAAATGCATTGACTTTTCACAATAAATATTAACCTGCCATCATCCCTGTAAAAAATGCTGGTTTCACACAATCAGTGAAGCATTTTTTAAATGATTTACAGTACTTAACAATACAGCTTTAAAATGGAGACCATAATCACCATAAAAGTGTTGACATTTGCCCACAGCAATATCTTGACATATGACAAAATTTCTCTTGTTAAATAAAACCGAATACTTTTTTAAATTTTTTTTATTTGGCGTGCTTATTCTATAACTAGTGATTGTTTTGTTGTTGCATGTTATATTTTCTTTCACAGAAAAGTTTCTGTGTACGTTTTGTAGCATATTTGCTTTTAAAAATCATTTTGCAATGGGAAGGAGTCTTGTCTTGAGTTTTATTACCCCATAATTACCAGAAAAACTGCCACACAGAAATGATTGATGTCTTTCTCTTTGTCAGGTTTGAACTTTTTTAATTCTTTACTGTTTTGCAAGAAAGAAATTTGTTATTACTCCTGATTCACCGTTAGAAAGATGGAAAATGCAAAACATCACCCAGAGTTTTTCTTGCAACATCTGTTGATATTTTACAATTTCCAAACACTGAAATATGTTTAAACAATCATGTAAAGACATTTAAATGGTGTATTGAACCGTTTCCAGTTTGCACTATAAGTAGCTTGTTATTTAAATTAATAAAAACATTTGAATTGGGTTTATAAGTGCATTAAAGTGTTTACATATAATTTGAAGTTTTTATCGTCATATTAAAAAACAAAAATTTGTATAGACTTTTATAATACTTTAAAATGATTGCATATTGATGCATATAGCCATTGTTTCGTTGGAATTTCATATGGTAGCAAGTGTAAAGACTAAGTCAAAATTGACTTTGACAGACAAAGACAGCAGACAACATTACGGATGAATGATGAAAAAAAAAAAAAACCTTTTAGTCTGGGTAACTTTTTACATTTATTTAAAGGTGCAGTAAGTTTAACACCCAGCGATTGAACTAGGTATTGTATTCTTGGATCAAAACAAACTTAAGCGCAGGTTTCCAGATTGAGGACCAACAGGAGTGTGCCTGACGATTGAACCTAAAGACTAATTTAAGGCTAATTTAAATCCTGTTCTATATAAAAGCAACGGCACATAATAGAAGGAATATTTTCATATTAAAAGGAGTTTTTGTTCTAACCAATACCTCAAATTGATATATTAGAAAATGCTTCTATTTCTTGAAGCTGAACAACAGAAAACTGACAATAATCACCCCAGGTACACCTCATGTGCTTTATTCAGTGTTAAATGCTAACAATGTGAGTTTGAAAGTCATATTGCGTGACATTTATTGCTTTACTACTGAAAGCAGCAGCAGATAGTTCCCCTCAGATCTTGAAAATAAAAATAAACCGTGTGAAATTAAACTTTAGACCTGTGATTCAAAACCAAGCCATCATTCATTTATTAGCATGTTGTTAGGACATAGGGTTACAATGTAACCTGTGTACCTAATGTTTACATTTGTAATATTTATATTATTTGCTAATTAATGACCTCATGTGAAACTCTGAATCTGTGTCTCATTTCGGACCGTGTTACTGTCCACCAGATGTCGCATTTCAGTCACTGACGCATGCTTTGAGAGCCTTTCTGAATGAAATATGCTCTTTTCCACCTAGGCAACCCAGGGTGCTGAAATTTAATTGGCTAAAGTGGCAGTGGGTGGGTTAAAGAACCAAAACAAAGACAGATGTTCCGGCTCGCAACAGACATTTTTAAAGCAGAATATGTGACTTCAATATTGTTTTTCCAAATAAACAAGAATGTTTACTTAAAATGTTTCTTAAATATCTGCAAGCATATTATGGTATTTCTATGCTTTAGAAGAGTCAAATACTTACATACAGAACCCTTAAGCTTTTTAAAAGTAAATATTGGCAGCTAATGAACCTACATGTTGTTTTGGAAGACCAATATAGAATGTTTTTCTATCTGGAAAGTCATTTAAACCCTGAGGCCATCTTCACCTAGGCTGATATTGTGACTATGGCTGCTATTTGTCATATGGCATCTGTTGCGCAACACTGATTGTATATGGCACAGACACCCATGAACTGTAAACAGTTACAAAATGATAGACACACCCAAACATGATGGTACCAACATCAATTAGCATTTCGAGTCTTGTTTTACTTTGTCAACAGATCCGCTGTATCTTCTTTACTTTTGATTTGTTATGTACCTTCTTACAAATTCATTAAATCATGTCCAACAATCAATACCATAAAGAAAGCCAACTCCCTCTCTAAAGGAAAGTCGACAGCAATTTTAATTATTGTGATATCGGATGCCACACATAAAAAAAAGCAAGCTGTCATTAGAAGAATTAGAGGGAGCAAGAGTAGGGTTACACGTCACAGAAGACTGTAAATGCTTAAATACGGCCTTTGTGTTGTGTGTCATTCAGACTGGGGCTGTAGCCCTCAAGGGACTAGCAAGTCGATACAGGTTGCAGTTGAAACGCATGGTAAAAGCAGTTTTACCACAAGATAACAAACCCACGCCTGCTGACGTCACAATGGAAATGACATTGACTCACACACTTTAAAGAGCAGCTTTGATGTCCGAACACAATGGTGGAAATCTTGCCTATGGGCAACACTGTGTTTGTTTAAGGTTGAATAAAAATCGTGTGAAGCATTTTGTATAGAGATAGTAATGTTTTATTAAGGCACGTTTGGGATTTCTAATCCTGTAACTTGGCACAACAATGTAATGCAAGTAGAGTAAAAGTGTTCTAAATACTCAAAACATGAGTAAAAAGTAGCTCTTACTCAATAAGTACTCAAGTGTAGTGAATATTATCTGACCTTATACACTGCAAATTAAAAATGTAGCTTACATTAGTGCCATTTAAGTTTTTAAAAGTTAATTATTTACATTTAGTCATTTAACAGATGCTTTTCATATCCTAAGTTGATTAAGCTTTTTTTAATAATCAGACAAACCGTACAACCAGTAAAGGAATAACTAATAAGTGCTGTTGTCAATCAGTTAAGTGTTGACAAAACAGATTTGTCTTCAGATGTTTCTTTGGAGGCGTTGTAGTAGCGCAGTAGGTAGTGCTGTCGCCTCACAGCAAGAAGGTCGCTGGGTCACTGGTTCGATCCTCGGCTCAGATGGCTTTTCTGTGAGGAGTTTGCATGTTCTCTCTGCGTTCGTGTGGGTTTCCTCCGGGTGAATTGGGTAGGCTAAATTGTCCATAGTGAATGAGTGTGTTTGTGTGTGGATGTTTCCCAGAGATGGGTTGCAGCTGGAAGGGCATTCGCTGCGTAAAAGCTTGCTGGATAAGTTGGCGGTTCATTCTGCTGTGGCAACCCCGGATAATAAAGGGACAAAGCCAACAAGAAAATGAATGAATGTTTCTTAAGGCTTACTCACACTATGCTATCTGAACCATCCCCAGGCCCATTTCCCGGATCGTTTAAGACTCAGGCTCAGGCATGGTTCACTTGGCCGGCCCTGGCCCGGTTGAAAGAGGTGTGCCAGAGCACGGTTCTCTTGTGTTTTGGTGTGGTACGCTTATAATGTAAGTGCAAAGTGCGCCAGAGCACGAAACTGAAAACGACACTTGACTTTTATGGGACTTTTATGGTTTCATATGGATTAATTAATCATTCGGACTGTTCAATGAACACAAACTGTTGTAGATTATTAAAGACGCAAGCCCCTCACTGCATGATAGCTGCACCTTCAGCAAACCTCCTAATTCATTCAGCACAAGGACAATTATGATTGTTCCAAAATGCCTGTAGATGGAAAAGATAAGCGACCCTAGAATAGAACCCTGAGGCACCCCAGTAGCAAGATTTTGGTGTTCGGAACACTCCTCCTCTCCAAGACATCCTAAATGACCTACTTGAAAGGTAAGAGCTCAGTCACTGGAGTGTGGTTCCTGATGTCCATTGTATTGATGGTTGCAATGAGTATTCGGTGGATAACCAAGTCAGAAGCAGCAGAAAAGCATTAGCCATTCATGGACTAGCACAGAGAAAGCAGGATGATGCATTTCCATGAAAAGAAAAACCAGTGTAACCTAAAAACCTTAAAAAAGGGTCACACTTTTTTTTGATGGTCAGTTTGTTGAATGTAAGTTTTATTGCATCTACATGCCAACTAATTCTCATTATATTATAAGTAGACTGTTAGGCTGGGGTTAGGGTTAGTGTAAGTTGACATGTAGTTGCAAAGTTTCTTATCGTCAGTTAAATGTCTGTTAAAGATGAATATCAACAGATATTAAGCAGACAGTCTACTAATACTCAAATGAACCATCAAAAAAGGGGTCAACAATCTAGCTGTGATGATATTTTAACACTTTAGTTATGCACGTTGAACCCTGACTAACAAGTAGGAGTGTCCAGCAAGGTCATGCAGTACTGATTGAATACATGCAATCTGTGCATGTGTTTGAAAACGTAACATTCTGTAGTGCATTTAGCTATTGTTTAGGGCCATTTGACAATTTCAGCCATCATGTGCATTCTTCATCTTCTCATCAGTGAGATGCAGTCTAAACCATCTAAATGATGAGTCTCTCACTCATTGGCTGCGTCCGAAACCGCCTACTACTCAGTATGTACTGCATTTGAATTAAAACGTACTACTCGGCCGTTAGAAAAGTATGTTCTATACAGTATGAATGTGAGCAGTATGAATAGAATTCGGACGTACTACATCCACCATTTTGTCATGGTCACGTGACCTACTTGCGTCAGTTGCGTCGCTTCACTTTCATTCATGAATTCGCTCGCGTGGCATCATGGCATAGCGCAGCTTGCATGGGAAGCGCACTCTAGAATCTCGCTGGAAGTAGTAAGTCATCTGGGTACTTCTCGCATACTGATTTTAGAATTCTATGAATTCGGACATACTACTCGGTTCACATACTGATTTTAGCGTACTGTATAGTATGGATGTATGCGGTTTCGGACGCAGCCATTGTGTTTACTAATTTTGTGTTGTCTTAAATACTTTTAATACTTCCACATTATAAAGCGTTTGTGCCATGGACTAATTTTTCTACTTGGCCAATCACTGTAGACAAGAGAAAATAAACAATATAAAGTAGCTGCAGGTTGAAGGAATAGAATGGAGTAAAAGTACTTATACAGCACTAAAATGTACTTTAGTAATAGTGTTTTACTAGTAAAGTACAACTCTTTAGAAAAAAAAAAACTCTTCAGTTTCAGGGATTTTGTGTATTTGTTATTCGTTACTTCACACCACTGTATTTAAACTACCAATATTTTTTGTCTGCCAGGTTCATGCAAACCTAAACTTCATTAATTTACAAATTCACTGAAATTACTTTTTAGTTCCCATCAGTTTCTAATCCACTGTATGAAGAAATAAGCAACAAATCTCTCAGTTTAATTGTTCTTGCCATCTTTAATTAGTTAAATGAACGTTCGAGGTTACAGAAGTAACCCTTCGTTCCCCGAGGAGGGGAACGGAAGTGCCATGAATGGGAGGATTCGGATCAGAAGCCGCTTATCTGGAGAGTATTGAACGGGCCAATGAATGAAATTAATTGGCAGCGTAAGCTTGCACAGGTGTGCGACATCTGCAATCATCTCAGCATATAAGCACACCTGAAGCCAGCAGACGCCATCCTTTTAAGCTGAAGAGACTTTCAAACAGCTAAGGGACAGTCATTATGGCGACGGAATATGGCACTTCCGTTCCCCTCCTCGGGGAACGAAGGGTTACTTCTGTAACCTCGAACGTTCCCCTTCGGTTGGGGAACTTCAGTGCCATGAATGGGAGAATATGGAAAGCGCCATAATGACTGCACCTTACCAACACCCCCGATGAGGAGATAGTCAAGCAAGCGTGACGCACCCACATCATGGGGGGCGCGGTCCTCCAACGTGTCCCTGGCCCTAATTTATCCTACTTCAACAGAAGTTTTACGGATTTAGATATATTTTTTGGGAAGTCGTGAGCATCTAGATAATTCTAGGAAATACAACAGTACGTTGGGAAGCGTGCAATCCCGATAGGGAGGACGCTGCGGAGGCCATCCGTTACCCAAGGGGGGGATAGATGGCAGAATTTACCTATGGACTAGCCCTAAAAAGGGGGAGTACGCATAGCAAAGAGTGGTTAGCGGAGAGGGAAGACACGGGTCCGCCCAGGGGGGGGACTTAACCGTGGCGGAATAAGCATATGGGATCGCCTAGTGGGGATCACGCATAGCAGGCACCTATACCCAAAACGCGGGCTGACCAGCGGGCAGACCTACAACGTAGTGGGCCAGCAAGTGACTCCTCCGCTGAGTCAGTGCTGGGGGCCACGGAGGAATCTGCAGGGCTCACCTGACGGGGAACTTTACTGACAGATAAAAAAGGCGCACGTACCTCCGTGTTAGGGAGAATGGCGCAGCAAGCGTGTTTCAACACCCTACCGAGTTGTCTCCTCAATCACCAAAGGGTTACCTAATACCCTTGAGGAAACCGGCTCCACTCGCAGATTGTAAAACCTTGCAAATGTGTTGGGTGTCGCCCAGCCCGCAGCTCTACAGATGTCTGTTAGAGAGGCGCCGCGTGCACGCGCCCAAGAGGATGCAACGCTCCGAGTGGAGTGTGCACGTACTCCCGGGGGACACGGCTGACCTCGACTCGAATAAGCGAGTGAAATGGCATCCACAATCCAGTGGGATAATCTTTGTTTCGATACGGCACTTCCCTGCTGCCGACCGCCATAACAGACAAAGAGCTGCTCAGATGATCTAAAATTCTGAGTACGGTCCACATAAATGCGCAGAGCGCGAACTGGACAAAGTAAAGAAAGGGCTGGGTCTGCCTCCTCCGGGGGCAGCGCTTGCAGGTTCACTACCTGATCTCTAAAGGGGGTGGTAGGAACCTTGGGCACATAACCGGGGCGGGGTCTCAGGATAACGTGAGAGTAATCCGGCCCGAATTCCAGGCACGAGTCACTGACCGAAAATGCCTCCAGGTCCCCGACCCTCTTGATGGAGGCCAACGCAACCAGCAGAGCTGTCTTCAGGGACAGAAATCTTAGAGATACTGATTCGAGTGGCTCAAAGGGATCGGATCGCAGACTCGTGAGAACGAGGGCGAGATCCCAAGAGGGCATGAGAGGGGGGCGAAATGGATTAATTCGCCTAGCACCCCTAAGGAACTGGATGACCAGGTTATGCTTTCCCACGGTGCCGCCAGCTACCGCGCTATGATAAGCGGAGATGGCGGCCACGTAAACCTTGAGAGTGGAGGGCGACAGCCTGCTGTCCAACTTCTCTTGAAGGAAAGAGAGCACAACACTAATCTGGCAATTTCGGGGGTCTTCTCTGCGAGAGACGCACCATTCAGTGAATAGACTCCACTTCAGGGCGTAGGCGCGCCTCGTGGAGGGGGCTCTAGCCTGAGTGATGGTATTAACCACCGCAGTCGGTAGGTTACCTAAGTCTTCCTCGCGTCTAGGGACCACACGTGGAGGTTCCAAAGATCGGGGCGAGGGTGCCAGATGGTGCCCTGTCCCTGAGAGAGTAGGTCCTCTCTCAAAGGGATCCGCCAGGGGAGGGCCGTCGCGAGGAGTGAGAGCTCTGATATCCAGGTCCGGTTGGGCCAAAGGGGTGCAACTAGCAGAACCTGTTCCTCGTCCTCCCTGACCTTGCACAGAAACTGCGCGAGCAGGCTCACTGGGGGAAACGCATACTTGCGCATGCCCCGAGGCCAGCTGTGGGCCAGTGCATCCGTGCCGAGAGAGCCCTCGGTCAGGGAAAAAAACAACTGGCAGTGAGCGTTCTCGGGGGAAGCAAACAGATCGATCTGGGCCTCCCCGAATCGCGCCCATATCAGCTGAACAGACTCGGGGTGGAGTCTCCATTCTCCAGGGCGTAACAGCTGTCGTGAGAGCGCATCGGCTGCACGATTGAGCGTGCCTGGGACGTGAATGGCGCGCAGCGATTTCAGCCGCGGGTGACTCCAGAGGAGCAGACGGCGGGCGAGCTGAGACATGCGGCGAGAGCGCATACCCCCCATGCGGTTGATATACGCCGCCGCCGCCGTACTGTCCGTCCTGACCAGCACGTGTTGCCGCTCCAGCACCGGTAAAAAGCGGTGGAGAGCGAGGAACACTGCCAACAGCTCTAGGCGATTGATATGCCAATGCAGCTGGGCACCCTTCCAGAGGCCCGCAGCCGCATGCCCGCGACACACGGCCCCCCAACCCGTGTTGGAAGCGTCTGTTGAAACAACAACATGGCTGGACGCCTGTCCTAGAGGCACACCGGCCTGTAGGAACGAGGGGTCGTTCCAAGGGCTGAGGGCGCAGCGACACAGCGCAGTAACCGAGACCCGGTGTGTGCCCGCGTGCCATGCGCGTCTGGGGACCCGATCGTGAAGCCAGTGCTGAAGTGGTCTCATATGGAGCAACCCGAGCGGCGTGACGGCGGCTGCGGATGCCATATGCCCCAGGAGCCTCTGAAAGAACTTCAGTGGGACCACTAGTTTGCTGTCGAGCTCCCTCAGACAGTTCAGCAACAGGCGAGCGCGTTCCTCGGAGAGGTGCGCTACCATGGTGATCGAGGCCAGCTCCATCCCGAGAAAAGAAATCCTCTGCACGGGGGCGAGTTTGCTCTTTTCTCGGTTGACCTGAAGCCCCAGTAGGCGGAGATGCCGAAGCACCTCGTCCCTGTGCACAATCAATTGCTCCCGCGAGTGGGCTAAAATCAGCCAGTCGTCGAGATAACTGAGTATGCGAATGCCCGCGAGCCGAAGGGGCGCTAGGGCACCCTCCGCGAGTTTGGTGAAGACCCGCGGAGACAGAGAGAGCCCGAAGGGGAGGACCTTGTACTGCCACGCTCGACCCTCGAACGCAAACCGCAGAAATTGGCGGTGGCGTGGAAGAATGGAGACATGGAAATACGCGTCCTTCAGGTCTATGGCTGCAAACCAATCCCGAGGACGAACGCATTGGAGAATGCGCCTCTGCGTGAGCATTCTGAACGGCAGCTTGTGCAGACAGCGGTTCAAAACGCGCAGATCTAGGATTGGCCGTGACCCACCGCTCTTTTTGGGTACGATGAAGTATGGGCTGTAAAACCCACTCTCCATCTCGGCTGGAGGAACCGGCTCGATTGCACCCTTCGCCAGGAGGGCAGCAATCTCCTCTCGCAAGACAGGGGCGGACAGGGGGTTGACCCTGGAGAAATACACGCCCGTAAACTTGGGGGGCCGTTTCGCGAACTGAATCGCGTAACCGAGTCTGATTGTGCGTATGAGCCACCGCGAGGGGCTGGCCCGCGCTAACCAGGCAGGCAGAGCCCTCGCTAATGGAGTCATCGCTACAATCGCTGACGTACCAGCGGTGGGGCAGCGCGGAGTGGGTGTGCTGATCCGGGAAGCACGAGGGTCCCGCGGAAAAGCTGGAGAAGAGCGATTCGCTCTGGCTCCGCACCCTGACTCCGGAGAGGGGGCTGGAGGGCTGAGGGAAGGGAGACCGTCCCCCCAGCGCTCGTGAGCCACTGGCGAAGCACGTAGAGTCTGCAAGCCGGAAGGCAGCGTGTCCCGGACTGGCAGAACTCGTGCAGTCACATCCGGGGAAGGGAAAAAGTGCTCTTTTACTGATGTTTTGGTGGCACTGAAAAGTACCGTTGTTATCGGGGCCCCGCCCTCCAGCGGGGAAAGAGCAAGTTTCCTCTTCTCCGGATGGCCTGTCTCAGGGACGCTTCGCGGTCCGTTTACCGGACTTAACGGCGCCCTGGGCAGGAGGGGCTGCCTGCTTTCGAGGTGAACGCCGCGCCCGCTTGGCCGGAGGCGCAGGCGGGGGCGGGGCAGCACTCGTTGGCGGGCGCCCTCGGCGAGGAACAGCGGAGGTGGATGGCTCGGCGGGCGGAGCGGGCTTACGGCCACGCCGATAGATGACATTGCCCATCGCATCCGACTGCTCTTTCACCGCCTTGAATTCCTGGGTGAATTCACCGACGGTGTCGCCGAACAGGCCAGCCTGGGATATGGGCGAGTCAAGAAAGCGAACTTTGTCAACGTCGCGCATATCGGCCAGGTTTAGCCAGAGGTGGCGTTCCTGAACCACAAGTGTGGACATCGTCCTCCCCAGCGCACACGCGGCGGACTTAGTAGTCCGAAGAGCATAGTCGGTCGCGGTGCGCAGCTCATGTAATAAGCTTGGGTTGGACCCGCCCTCGTGCAGCTCGGCCAGCGCCTGCGCTTGGTAGCGCTGGTAGGTGGCCATCGCGTGCAAAGCAGAAGCAGCCTGGCCCGCAGCCTTATAAGCTCTGGCTCCGAGGGAGGCAGACAACCTACAGGCTTTGGACGGGAGGCGGGGCAAACCCCGCCACGTAGAGGCGCCGCGCAGACAAAGATTGACCGCGATAGCGCGCTCCACTGACGGGATCGCCTCATACCCCCTGGCAGCTCCGCCGTCAAGGGCGGTGAGGGCGGAGGCACTCGCAGCACGGGCAGAGAAAGGTGCCCTCCAGGACTGCGTGAGCCTACTGTGCACTTCCGGGAAGAAGGGGACGAGAGGCTTCGAAGGCTTCGCCTTCTGGTCCTCTACGTAGCACCCATCTAGTCGGTCCGGCCGCGGAGCTGGGGGATAAACCATCTCCAACCCCACGGCCGAAGCAGCCCGGGAAAGCACGGCTAACATGTCCGCTTCAGGATCCGATTTGACAGCGCTCACCTGCCCGGAGGGGGCGAGCGGGTCCGGATCTTCGTCGGACAGTGAAAGCCCACCCTCCGATGCCGCGGAGGACATCTGATCTCCGGTGTCAGCGAGTGTGAGAGCTACCATCTGGTTAGACGGATCACTCTCACCACCCGAAGCTTGGATGGAGCGCCGTGAGGAGCGAGAGGTCCGCGAGCCCGTGGGCGGCGGATTAGCTCCCGCTGAAACCCTCAGATCTGCCCGAGCGCCCGCTGCTTTTTTAGAACAGGAGGCAACTGGGGTGGCTCGCTCTCTTGCGAAAGTTAGCCGCGATCTTAGCTGTGCAACGGTCATGGCATCGCAATGACGACATGAACCGCCCGCGAGCACCGCATTAACATGCTGGACCCCCAAACATGCAATGCAGTGATCGTGTCCATCATCCGGAGACAGGAAACCCCCGCATCCAGAAACGCACAGTCGGAGCGCCATCCTGAAAAGGACGTGCTGCACGACTGTGTTGCTCTTTTAGGAAAGTTGCAACTATACGCACCGCTCTGGAGGACCGGACCCAAAGAACCGCAGGCAAGGGAGTAACCCAGCTCGACCGTCTGCCACCGCGAAGACCCACTCTGGACCGGGAGACACACTCGTTCGCTCTGAAGTGCTGATCAGCAAGAGGAACCCTCATCGACTCACTCAGAAAGGATCTGAAGCGAAAAGGATGGCGTCTGCTGGCTTCAGGTGTGCTTATATGCTGAGATGATTGCAGATGTCGCACACCTGCGCAAGCTTACGCTGCCAATTAATTTCATTCATTGGCCCGTTCAATACTCTCCAGATAAGCGGCTTCTGATCCGAATCCTCCCATTCATGGCACTGAAGTTCCCCAACCGAAGGGGAACTGTAGTTCCAGGACCCACTAGTAAAAAAAAAAAAAAAAAAAAATTGTGTGTGTGTGTATATATATATATATATATATATATATATATATATATATATATATATATATATATATATACGACAAGAAACAGAATGAATGAATATATATAAATAAATAAGTAAATAAATATATATATAATTATGAAAAATGGGGTTGCATCTGGAAGGGCATCCGCTGTATATAATATATATATATATATATATATATATATATATATATATATATATATATATATATATATATATATATATATATATATATATATATATATATATATATTTTTACTAGTGGGTCCTGGAACTACTATATATATATATATATATATATATATATATATATATATATATAAAATAGAAAAAATCTAAAATTTTAAAGTACATGTCATGTACACAATACATAGTTCTAAAAAATCTAAAATTTTAAAGTACATGTCATGTACACAATATATAGTTTCATTTTTACAAAAATACTCTGTGATCTTATAGACCTGTGATCTTAAGTTTTACTGAAAATAATAGCTACTTTTCTGGTTCACCTTTGGAACACAGTTTTGTTTTCCTGGTTTGCTTTCTAATCTGAAGCGCTGTTTCTGTTCACAGCTGGAGATGTTCTGTGAAGTGATGACCATGCAGCAGGTTGGATATGTCATGCTGATGGACTACCTGCAGAATAACTACAGAAATCAGCAGGAGCAGTTCATGGGACAGGTCTTCTCGTCATACACTGGCGTCGAGGAGGTCCACACTCCGAGTATGTACTATACTAACACACATTCGCACATAAACAAACTAGGGTAGCATGCGTCTGGAATCATTCATTCTGAAGCTCTTAAAGCAGTCAGGCAGTTTGAGGGTCATGGATCCAATTAGCCTTCAATGCGAAGCTAATCCCAAACAACTGCTTCTCAATTAAATAAGGTTTCTATTTTTACATGACAAAGCCCTCTAGACATTTTCCTACTTTCTATTTATAAATATAGACAGACATTTGGCCCATTTTTAGACATATTCAGGGTTTTTATGGCCCTTTATGGGTGACTCCATATCATTTCATGGTTGGTTTATATGAATCATTACTAAAAAAAATACAAAACGAAAAGCTGCAATTAATATTTTACTGTAAAAATATTTTTCAACGTTTTAAATTGGGCCATTTTTGTGTGGATTCAGTATGTTCTCTCCGTGTTTACATGAGTTTCCTCCTGGTGCTCCAGTTTCCCCCACAGTCCAAAGACATGCTCTATAAGTGAATTGGATTAACTAAACTGGCTGTAGTGTATGAGTGTGTGTGTAAATGAGAGAGTATGAGTGTTTCCCAGTACTGGGTGGCGGCTGGATGGGAATCCTTTGCGTAAAACAAGCCAGAATAGTTGGCGGTTCATTCCACTGTGGCGACCTCTGAAACAGAGACTAAGCCGAAAGAAAATGAATATTTTAAATTGTTAATATAGATAATCATAGCATGTTTTACAAGAATTTTCACTTAAACGTTACCTTTAATTTATTGCTAGGATTTTACTAAGATGTAATTTTTTAAGTGTGTAATTTTACCTTCATGTTTTTGGAGCCAAACTAGTAAGAAAAAAGTGATATATATTTTATATATTTATTGAAATATCCAAATATATTGATCCCTAAACTGTAAATCCTATTAAGTTGGGACTACTCAAATGATTTGAGCAAAGTGATTCCCTCTATTCGTTTGAGTTATGGGAAATCAAAAACTCAATTAACTGAGTTGACCAAATGTGGTTTCTTCATTGAACTAACTTAAGTGTTTAATCACAGATAACTTACATTTTTATATACAGATTACTTAAAATAGCTAATAGACTAAACTCTAAACATCCACAATTTTCAGCTTTTATATTCTTTACTTACTACCAGGGCCGTTTGTATCAAAGTTGATATTTAGATGTACCATGTTGGTGTTTCGTAACATCTAATTTTTACGAGGTGGGTCGTTAGTCCAACGCTCAACCCACAACTTAGAGGACCAGATCATACACACATACACTGCGGACAATTTAGTTTACCTAATTCACCTATAAATCATGTCTTTGCAAACTCCACACAGAAATGCCAACTGAACCAGCCAGGAATCAAACCAGCAACTGTTTTACTATGAGGTGACAATGCTACCCATTGCGTCACTGTGTCGCCCCTGTGTATATCAATTAAGAAAAATGTATATTAGCATTTAAATATCTACTGACTAATTTAACATTTCTCTTTCGTCAGATAGGTTCAGGTAGGGCCTCTGTCCTGCTGCACTTCAGCAAAATTCAGCATCACACGCAAAATGACCACCTTGTGTCATATAACATATATCGACCAATCAAGCGCAACCAATCATTTTAAATAGAGACATGGTGAATTGTTTAAAGAAATTAAAATGTTAAGTTCAGAGAACTTAAAATATCAATTTTTTTTTCTGCCTAATGAGTGAGCTTAACACACCTGTTTAAGATTTGATGCCAAAACTTGGTATTTTAAGTAATGTTAAGTTATATTAACTTACAGTAATATCTTTAGTAATGACAACAGCGGGGTTTACAGTGTACTTTTAACACATATTTTCATACTGTAATAATTATTAGACATTTAAATAAGAATTTAGACACAAATTTATGTTTAAAAAATGGAAATATAGCTATTTAAAAAAAGTATTGCTGAAAATGCAAGTATGTTTTAATGGTTTAAAAAATAAATTTGGATTTGTATAATGTTAAAAAAAATATGTTCCCTGAAAAGTGTAAGATATTATGCAGAGTTGATGTTTTTGATGAATTATTATTATATTAGATTTTTTGTTTAACAATTTTAATAAATGAAACAGAAATTTCTCAGGAATTTAGAAAAACAGTATTTTCCAGAAATCTTTTTAATTAAAATGATTTTTTGATATTTTAACCGAGAAATTATATTGAAAATCATATAAATAATAAATAAATAAATAAATAGAGCTGTATTTTAAAAACCTATTGAGCAATACCCCCTCTTGTGTTAAGACAATTCTGGAAATTACTTTTAATCCACTTCTAATCTTGACTACTGTATATTGTATGCATATTGATGTGACATTTTTGATTCAGATGAAAATGTAGATTGTTTTTAAAAATAAGACTAACATAAACATTGATGACATGTTCATGTATAATTTCTGTATATTACAATTTTTTACACAAAATTTGTTCAATTATTAGGAGTGTTATTACAAAATGTGTTCTTATCGTCTTTCACAAATCCTTTACGCAGTGAGACCTGTCAATTTCACAGAAGCGCTTTCAAATCTAAACTGGTGTGCGCTCAGACTTTTCACTTTAGCAGATCCATGGTGGAACATCGATGCCCCCATTTCAGATTCCTATGCTACAGGGCAAACTGGCTCGTCTGGCACGTGGGAGTTGCTTTTTCAGAGGCCATCAGCAATGGAAAATGTCCCACTTGTGTCATTTCAAACACAAATACGCTTCAACATGTGTCTTAGCTTAAATTGACTCCCATGGAAAGTCATTTTAAAATCAATGCTGCAATATTACTTTGTAAATACTCACTGATTACTTGTAACCCTTAATTAATTGTGAGGGTGGAAATATGTTAAAAAAAGAATTCAGGGCCAAAGTGTACACTTATCAGTTTCAATTACTGATATTCTCATTTAGACTAGGACACCAAGTGATTTTATGTTTAAAAGATATCTAATAGAAGTCTAAACAAATGTCTTGTCTAAATTTAGGCTGTTGGTGAAGATCTAATAGATGTCTAACTATAGTACAAAACTCGACTAGTCATCAAATACGCAGGTTAGACAGACATCACATGTTTCTGTATTTGATGACTTGTTGGACTATTGTTAGACATCTGTTAGATCAAATTTAGTCTTGTTTTAGCCGAGAGGTCTATGTGTAGACATCTAATTAGACATCTATTAGACTTCTGTTAAACACAAAAATGTGCTTGCTGGGAAGGGAACATAAAGTCAAAAGCAGCCAGCCAAACTAGATTTACTGAACTCCATCACTGTGCTCACAGTATTAACAATGTTTACTCTCATCAATCTTTCTGTCTTCGCATAAAAACAGTTTGGAGTTGCTAGGAAACTGTCTCTTTCTGTTTGCCCCCTCACAGACAGGTTGATTTCAGTTCAAACCTATAAATGCATCTGGATCATCAGGCCACATATTAACACTTACTAATAGAATTATGCCAGCATTTGTTTGTTAGTCAATTTTATCGCATTTTTGGGAAAATTTGTCATCTATGGCATCTATTTGGTCTAGAAGTGTCACAACCCACATCTTGGAACACACGTGGCTTGCGTAAGAAATGATTTTACTTGTAGATTAATCCTTCATTTGTAACGATCGTGGAGAGATCGCCTCATGCATCATTCAAATCACATGTATCAAAGCAGTTAGGCTGTCCTCTAAAATATAATGGTGACGGAAGAATCTGTTTAGAATGTGGTGGGTTTCTTAGGTTATTAAAGGTGTTTTCTGTCACTACTTGTTTATCTTGCATCATCACATACAGTGTAAGCTGCACATTCATTAAAAGATCGAGATCTCAACACCCACGCAACATGAATTATAAATGATGGTGATTTGCATATGTGTATTAATTTGTCCAATCCCTGCATTGAAATCTGAAAACGCAAAAATCAAGAAAGAGATTAAGGGCTCTATTTTGACGGTCCATGCGCAGAGCACAAAACGCAGGGCGCAAACGCTTTCAGGGCGTGTCAGAACGCGTTTTTGCTAATTTAAGGACGGGAAAACCTGCTTTGCGTCATGGCGCATGGTCTAAAAGGGTTGAGTTTATTTTCTTAATGAGTTATAGGTGTGTTTTGAGAATAAACCAATTAGAGTCTCTTCTCCCATTACCTTTAAGAGCCAGCTGCGTCGCGCCAAGAGCGCATTCGCGATTTACAGGACGCAAAGTAAGTCTAAGTGGAAAAAATGAGCATTTCACTAGCAAACAGTTAACAGTTAACAGTTTTTTTTAACAGAAAACTGTTAAACAGAGCATCTACTGCGTGAGAATGAGAGATAATGGATCTACTTTCACTTTCGCTCTTGGACAGGGAAACCTTTACGCACAGACGTCAATTAGTCTATAAATAATTAATTTTGTTAGTTAGGCGCAAGTATTCGTTTCAAAACTATTTCTAAAATTCAGTTCTAATTTCCAGCAAACGAATAAATGAACAATAATAACAAAATGAGCTCACAAACCAGAGCTATAACCTAAAACACATGCTGTGCCCCATATGGACTAAAACCTGACAGGTGGGCAAATCTAAGCTTGTTTTTAATAAAACAAATATAAATATGGATATAATAAATAATACTGCTAATAATAATAACATTATACAAAAGCAAATTGTTATGAATGAACTGAAAAAGCCTCCCGAGATGAAGAAGACATAAAAGCAGTGATTTTTCATATTTATGTAGGCTAGAAAATAATATGTTTTGTAATATTTTAATCCTTTATATTTATATCCTAAATCTATTCTTATTATATCCTATAAATATATCCTTAATATTAAAATTTTTTCATATGTAAAGATATTTGCCTATTGATCTCTTGTGCATATTAAGCAGTGCGTAAGCGAGGCGCAACTCTGCGCCGGAGTTTAGACCGGGTTAGTTTTTTTCTAATGAAAAATCTATTATAGTTTCTCAAAATAGCAACGCGCCAGCGGTCCGCCTCAGAACGCCTCCCTTTTTAGACCAGAACGCCTATGGGCGCACAAATGAGCGCTAATGCATTTGCTATTTAAACAGCGTAGCGCAATGCCTCAAAACAACTCTTGCGCCAAGCTGAAACAACCAAAAGACTATTGCGCCGCGCCTTGCGCCACACTGCGCCGGGTGTATGATAGGGCCCTAAGTGTTCAGTCATTTGAGTTGGTTATTAAGTTACAAACATAGACATAGGCGTACTGGGATAACAGTTTATAGTTTAGATAAAGCCACCGAAGTTTGGTATGCAACAAACCATTTAAGTTCAAAAACTAATCCCAGTGAGTACTGTCAACTTAATCCATTTGAGTAAATGAAGCAATTTGAGCACAGTTGACCCAAATAAATGAAGAGAACTCAAACCAACTAAGTTCTGCAAAACCTAATAAGTTAAGGCAACTCAAACCGTTTGAGGAAACTGATTGCTACAAACCATTTGAGTTAAATAAACTCATCTATAAGAGTACTGTAAACTTACTCCATTTAAATTGAAGTAATTAGGTATTTTTACCTTCAACACTGACATCAAAACTCTTTTCAAATGAGTAGAATTAACTTTCAGTCAATTTTGAGTTAACCACAGTCATTTCATTTGATATAGTTGACTGTTGAGTTTTACAGTGTAATAAATGGAAAGCAAACGACATTTGTCTCCTCCCTTTTTTGGATGATGCAAAAAATTATTCGATCTGTGAAAAAATAATAATAATAATAATGTGATTCAACTGTTAGATTTGTGATCCGTTACACCACTAATTTGGGCATCCATGACATGGCCAGGAAACACATTACAACATGGTTATTATACATATAAATTACTCATAAATACACATGCCAGCACTTTACCTTCTATTGAATTCATGTCAAACATTATGTCAGACTTCTCTATTAAGTAATTTAACAGCAGTCACCAATAATTATATCAATTCAGTTTACACATCAATCTGAGGGTCGTAATACTGAATCCTGGAAAAATGTTGCAATTCTGTGTTTCTCATCAGAAATAAATCCCTTAGCTTAATCCCTTATGAATCCCTTTCCTTACAACCTTTTGACCAGTCCAGTTTTGATTTTGATTGAACACCATCATGCTGTTATACCGTATCTTTCCATATACTCGTTAAGTTTGTAATGGAGCTCAATGCCAAATGACACATGGAGTGAAGACAATGGATTAAAGACTGATTTTTAAAGTAATTATTGTTTGTTGGTAATATAAGTCATGGTTCTGTAACACTAATGTAGTGAACACTTTGCTTAATCCGTGGATGCTTTCTGCCCTCTTGTGTTAGCTAATGGGTGGTGGTAGTAGACTAGAAATGATACACAATACATCACAATAATTTCACTGAGGAACTCTAAATATTCAGAAGTGTCCAAGTGTTTTTTTTAACTTTAATTTTTTGTTAATAAATATTTATTCTTCATATTCATTTCTGCAATGTTATTAAACAATACGCAAATTTTTATATGAGTAATGTACCGTACAGTTCGTTATGTTTTTTTGTTTTTAAGTAAGTTTATTACATGAGAGACTTGCATAATACAAGTTAAACACTTTTTAATTTTATGTACAATTTTAGTCACTATTGGTCCAACACATAAATCCACAGATTTTAAACAAATTCTGAGTGGAAATAGCAAAGAAAATAAACAAAGGTAAATGTCCCCAGATTCTGTCTGATCTTAAGTATAACTAAACCATGTTAAACCAGTTTAATCTGATCCAATAAGTCAGGGGTGTCTTTTCTCAGTCTTAAAGGGTCACTTAGGTTTAACTTGCTTCAACACAACAGTCAGTTTTTAGTATTAAATTTAAAATTTATTTATTTAATTTACGGTGGCGCGGTGGGTAGCACATCGCCTCAATGCAAGAAGGTCACTGGTTCAAGCCCCAGCCTGGTCAGTTGGCATTCCTGTATGGAGTTTGTATGTTCTCCCCGTGTTTCCCCCACAAGTCCAAAAACATGTGGCGTAGGTGAATTGGGTAAGCTAAAATTGTCCACATTGTAAGTTTTTGAATGAGTGTGTATGGATGTTTCCCGGTGAAGGGTTGCAGCTGGAAGGGCATCCGCTGAGTAGAACATATGCTGGATAAGTTGACAGCTCATTCTGCTTTGGCAACCCCAGATTAATGATGAGATTAAGCTGAAAAGAAAATGAAGAAATGAATACACAGCCCCTGCGGAAAGGGAACTTTTGGAAATGCTTAACGTGGCAAAGAAATTATTTTTATTTAATAAGGATGGATTAAATGATCTAAACTGACAGTACGTACATTTACAATTCCTAAAATAAAAGCTGTTATTTGGCCAATCAAAGAATCCTTAAGATTGTATAATGCTTTGTCACAAAAATACGAAACAGCAACTGTTTCAGTCAGTATTTAAAAAGAAACTCTGATATTAAGGCTACTTTTTCATGGCAGCTATGTACTATGAACTTTTATTTTTGCATTTTTGAAAAGCTTTGTTCATAACAATGCACACAGCTTGCACTCGCACATGTCTACGAAGACACAAAATGCATGTGCATGACATCATCAAACATACTGCATGTACAGTTAAAGTCAGATATGTTAACCCCCCTGAATTATTAGACCACTTGTTTAATTTTCCCCCAATTTCTGTTTAAAAGAGAGCAGATTTTTTCAACACATTTCTAAACATAATAGTTTTAATAACTAATTTCTAATAACTGATTTATTTTATCTTTGCCATGATGATAGTAAATAATATTTGACTAGATATTTTTCAAGACACTTCTATACAGCTTCAAGTGACATTTAAAGGCTTAAATGGGTTAATTAGGTTGACTAAGCAGGTTAAGGTAATGAGGCAAGTTATTGTATAATGATGGTTTGTTCTGTAGACTTTGAGAAAAAAAATAGCTTAAAGGGGCTAATAATTTTGTCCCTAAAAAGGTGTTTAAAAAATTAAAAACTGCTTTTATTCTAGCTGAAATAAAACAAATAAGACTTTCTCCAGAAGAAAAAATATTATCTGACATACTGTAAAATGTTCTAGCTTTGTTAAACATCATTTGGAAAATATTTAAAAAAGAATAAAAAAATTCAAAGGGGCTAATAATTCCGACTTCAACTGTATATGTATTCAGTTACCTACAGTTGTACACTTGTGATGCATACTTGTGACCGTATAGATTTATACACTATAAAAAATGATTGCAGCCTTATTTTTTGTATTTGAATGAGATTAACTTTTTATAGTTTTTACAACTTGCATCAATCAAACTGACAAAAATAAAAAATCTACCTTTGTATAACTTAAATAACGTATCTGAAACCTGTCTGACTTTAGTAAAATAAGTTACAGTAACATAAAAACACTGGTTGTCAGGACTTTTTTTTACAGTGTGGCAAAATATGTGCACACACAAGTTTAATTTGCAAAAAATGTTTGGATTTCACAGATAAAAAAATGTCACATGTTTATTATGCAAGTGTATTTAAAATAAATAATAATAATAAATAAATAATGAATACAAATTTTACTTTTTTTTTCAACTGTTAGAATTGTAAACATGTCGTGTGTGTTAAATAAGTTAGCTTTAACTTTATATATGTATATGTGTGTGTTCATATATCAAATTTATGTATGGGGTGAAGTGCTCAGGTATGAGTACTATGACATGTCACAATAAACCATGCTCTTTAAAACCAGATTACAGAAAATGTTTCGATGGTGGGAAAGAGAGATAAACAATCCACAAATACAACAGAAGACAAAAATGTATAGCTTATAGCGCCTCTTGTTGACATCTGAAAAGTGCAGAGGAAGGCATTGTAGATTTTGTAGAAATGTAGACAGGTTCTACAGATTTCCAATGAGCCTGGGTTGGAATTGTTGGATAAAATGAATGAAATCCATAAGCATACTATAAGATACTTCTTTCAAAAACATGAAAATCTTTATAAATTCTGCACTTTAAAATAGTACTGTGTAAAGTACAGTAGACGTCATTTTGTTAAGCCATCTTTTCATGTGTTGACATAGTTTCTGTTTGTTGTTTAGTGTAAGCAAGTGAAGGTCCACAGTGCATGATTTAACTCTGTTTGTGTGTGTGTTTGTTTTTGTAGTTTGCAGTTCAGAGCCGGAGAATGTGCAAGCCAGCCCTCATAATTACACCAGCATGCTTGTGATCTGGGAGAGACCGCGGGCCGTTTATGACTCCAGTATAGAGAGATACTCTGTCACCTACCGGCCAGCCCAGGGCGATGATGAATCTGCTTTAGAGTACCTGACTGATGGAGACCAGGATGTGGTAATTTAACTTTCTGTAATAAACCTTTGATATCAATGAATGAATGCTTTGAAAATCAGACTTCAACTCATGTAACAGGTTGTAATTACACAGCTGAATGCTTCATTCTTATTGGCTGATGAGCAATTATTTTCAGATTAAACAAAGTCCCTTTAAGGCAGGGGTATGAAACTCTTCTTGGAGGGCTGCAGTACTGTACAATTTTGTTCCAACCCTGCTTAAACACACTTACCTGGAGGCTTAAGGGTGCTTTCACAGGTTGAATCACCAGGTTCGTTTGACGTCAGAGTACAATATGTTTAGCTAGGGTAAACAACGTCTTCTAAACTTAAATGCACACCCACAAACAGTATCTGAATCCACCTGAATGAGGTGGGGTACGGTTTTTGTGAATTCTGGTACTGTTCACCTCTGATATGAATGCAATCGTACCAAATAACTGAAGTGAACAGCCAACTGTACAACAAACTTTAGTTTTCATAACGTTCATTTGTGTCTGTGTATCACCTACCTTGGCGACAAGCGGGACTGACCCAGTGCAAACAGTGATAATGTCTGCTTGTCTCCACCGAAAATGACTTAAGCAGACATCGCGTGAGGTTTTAAACATTTTTAATATTTTTCTGCTGCAGATAGATGCAAATGGCTCTCCGTATTTACATTTTGGTAAGAAAAGCAAATGCAGAATGACATATATGCGGAAGTCTCTATTTTGTTGTTTTGCTTTTGTGGTTGTCACCTAGCAACAGCTGTACACAAAACAGCAGCTTGATGACGCAAGCGTACCAGGGTCCAGAAGGAAAAAGGAACACAAACCAGCTGAGAAGGTGGCAAGGGACAATCGAGCCTGGGTTCGGTCCAGGCAGTTGAACCAAGTGTGAAAGCACCCTAAAACAAGCCTGAAGGACTCTATTAGTTTGATTATGTGTGTTTAATTAGGGTTAAAGCTAAAGGGTGCATAGCTGTGGCAGAGCTCCAGGAACAAAGTTTGACAGCTGTGCAAGTCATTTCACTCGATGACCATCTTTGAAACCGATATTGGGCAGTTCCTATTTCTTTGAATGGGGTAAATTCTTCAAAATTTGGAATCACCAATAAAATGTTACAACAAACTCTTCTACCAATTTTTCGAACATAAGGTTTAAAGGTGTTGGAAGAAAGATCAAGTTCCCATTATGCAATTTAAAAGCCGAAATAAACATGGAAAAATAAAAAATAATAATAATTTGAAATGCAAAATATGGAAAACTGCTAATTTATGGATTTTTTTTAACAGTATAGAGCATCCATATTAACTGCAAAATTTCTCCCCATTCAAAATGTGTGACATGTCTCTCGTGTCAACACAAATCCAATCAAAACAAATCAAAACAAAACAAAAGCCTTTTGATGACATGTTTAATTCTGGGTCCACACCAATGGTGGAATTAAGTAATCCCGCAAGCACACATTGTTAATAAGCTGCTGTGTGGTGTGCGGTCTGGTCCATCTGATGCTGTGGTGGTGGTTGTGGATAATGAGGTTCCCCCAACATCTGTAAAGCGCTTTGAGTAAGCAAAAAAGTGCTATGTATATAAATGAGGAGGAAAATCCGAGTGAATCAGAGCGAGTGACGCAGTGCTTTGTGTTTAGTTTGAATCCAGAAAAAGACACTAGCCCCACAGAAACGAGAGTTTAGAAGGGGACACTATACTGTCAGTGAGCGGCGTCTTTCGGATGAGATGTTAAACTGAGGTCCTGACTCTCTGTGCTCATTAAATATCGTAAAGATCGTGAAGAGTAGGGGTATTACCCCACTGGCCAAATTCCCTCCATCGGCCCTTACCGATCATGACCTCCCTATCCAATTGGCTCTATCACTGTCTCTCCACTCCATCTATAGCTGGTGTGTGGTGAGCGCACTGGCGTCGTTGTCCTGTGGCTGTGTCCTGTGAGTGAGTTGAACCCCCTCTCATGATTGAAGTGCTTTGGGTGCATGGTTATACATGATTATTGCGCTATATTAATACACAATACTTATTTACTTACTAACTTACCTGTTGTGGTCGCATCATCTGCATTATTTCTAATGATTCAGTGACCCATGGTCGGTTGTTTCTGACATATATGTATGTGAATTGACTTTTTAATGTAACAAACATGTAAAAAAAATACATTATATTTTTCCACCAGGGGGCAATCATTCAAGACCTGGTGGCCAACACTAGTTATATGGTGCAGGTAGTTGCCGTGTGCACCAACGGTCTGTATGGCAGAGTGAGTGACCAGCTGACAGTGGACGTACCCCTGGATGATCCTGGTAAGACCAATCGTCCTCGTCGCCCTCGCATCCGTGGAGAATGAGTTTACAACACTCATACCCCACATCAATTTACTTTAAATGTTAGACTAATGCCAAATGCGTCAGAATATAGACCGATCCTTTGCAAACCAGTTACCTTGTTCAGAAATAGTGTAATGTCATGGAAGAGTTAAGGAGAAAGGGACAAAATCCATGTGATCCAAGTGATTTACCCAGAAACATACTTTACACAAGTGTGTGTTTATTTAAACATACAGTAGATCCAAATGAATGATTGCATAAACATACAGTTTGATGACACATGGTACTTGAGGTTACATACAGTAGTTATAAACAAAGCTCACACGCTTGCGTATAGTGTGTTCAGGCTGAAATCCAGTTCTGTAATAAATAACATTAATTCAGTCTAACACAAAATGATTCTACAACTTACAGTAAATGTAAAAAAAATATATATAACATGATCATTTTATGTTTAAATTTATTTATTAACTATTTATTAAACATGTAAAATTGGAGCTTCTGGTTTTAGCTTGATTTTTGTGTCTCTCTCAGTGTTACTTGTATGCTTTTTTTGTTTATGTGTCACATTGAAGTACGTATTTACCTATATTTTTCTGGTATCTGTGCATCTTATACTTTATCCTCACTATCTGCATTCTGAATTTTCTTCTATATACTATGATTTTTTCCCCCCTGTCTGTCATGGATATTCATGTTTCTCGGTGCATTTTGTGTTCTTGGAATGTTGGGTCATTTGTATTTTGCTTACTAATTATTAATAAACTTGTTTATCTTCCTAAAAATTCCTGTCATCATATTTCAGTCGTCCATAGATAAATGTGTTGCCAACTGTCTCACATTTCCTATGTCACAAGACATTTTTTCATGATCGTATGAAAATATGTGTAAGAGTTGAGTTACATCAGTGAAATGGGGCCAGTCTATCTGATAAAATCATACATCTTCTACCTTTTAATGTTTCCATGCTTCACAAATCGATATTGTCAACATATCACAAAATCTCTGGGGTCTTTTCCACCATTTTGTGTCACTGAGTTTGATCCCATGACAGGTAAGAGCCTGCGAGAGATTCTAAGCTCTCTCTATCTTTGTGTGTTGGGGGCATTTTTAGTGCATGAAGGTGTTCAAACTTTCCTTTCCTGTGATGCAATGTGCGCGTTAAAAAACTGACCCTCTGACCCATAGATTGCTCCTTTTTGAATTAAATAACTATCTAAACTACTGCTGGTGATCTGCCTGACCTTTCCTTCCTTCTCAGTCTCAGTGGTAACAGAAAAATACCAAATGCCATATTCGACAAGGCATGCGGTTTGTGATTGCATAAATGGTGAAAACCAGTTTGTGTGTTTGAGATGTGTCCCTCAAAGTTCCTTTGTCTGTTGAGAATGGAATTATAAACACTGATTTTTAAATCTGTGGTGGATTTTTGTGTGTATGTTATATATACAGTTGATTTCAGAATTATTAGCCCCCTGAATTATTAAACCCCCTGTTTATTTTTTCCCCAATTTCTGTTTAACGGAGAGAAGATTTCTTCAAAACATTTCTAAACATGATAGTTTTAATAACTTATCTATAATAACTGATTTATTTTATCTTTGTCATGATGACAGTAAATAATATTTGACTAGATATTTTTCAAGACACTTCTATACAGCTTAAAGTGACATTTAAAGGCTTAACTGGGTTAATTTGGTTAACTAGGCAGGTTAGAGTAATTAGGCAAGTTATTGTATAACAATAGTTTGTTCTGTATACTATTGAAAAAAATATATAGCTTAAAGGGGCTAATAATATTGACCTTAAAATGGCTTTTAAAAAATTAAAAACTGCTTTTATTCTAGCTGAAATAACAAAAAAGACTTTCTCCAGAAGAAAAAAATATATTATCAGACATACTGAAAAAAATCCTTGCTCTGTTAAACATTATTTGGGAAATATAAAAAAAATAATAATAAAAATCAGAGGGAGGCTAATATTTCTGACTTCAACTGTGTGTAATTGTTATATATCTGTTGTTCAAAATAAACGTATTAATGATAAACAATATTGTGATACTATTAGATATGTAACTAAGATTTATTACAAATGTTTAGTTTACTTTTAGTATTATGAACATTGTGTTAGAGTAGCAAAGCCTACTTAAGTCATACTTTGGTTTAACACATTTATGTTTGATTTATTTTCAGAAGCAGACAATGATTCTGAATCATTTGACTATGATGAAGAGGTAACTGTCAACATCACTCGATATCACTAATATCACCCACTTAGCAAAATATCTCTGGCCCACACAATCAGCTTTTGCTTTTCCAACATGCCACAGTGAACTACGGAACATGACTGGATCAAGTCTGGCTTCCAAACAAGAGCCAAACATGGACCACATCTGGGCCAAGTCTCAGCCAACTTAATAACCCATCACTGAGCCTGAACTGGACCAAATATGTTGGTGTGTCAAGACTGCAATCAAATTGATAAATCCATTAATCATTGCGATTTAAGCTTTTTCTCGATTGGTAGAATTTTTTTCTTTATTTGAAAATAATGCAAATGTATTTTAAATGTGGGTCAAGGCCAAACTTACATGGCCCTCATATCAATTTTTAACATCTGGCCTAAATACTACATTCTACATCCAAACCAGGGTCATGTTTGGCCCACATATTGTATGCCAGTGCCGGATGAATGCCTGCTGTGCCAGATTTATGGCAAATCTGGGCCAGAATTCTTTGCTTCCTGGGTAGTTACTGATGAATATTGTTTTTTAACAGAATTAAACACATCTCTTTGTCTTTGTCTTTTATTTTAGGAAAACTATCATATAAACCCATTTTTAATCAGACCGGAAACAGAAAGGCTTCCATATCCCTTCCAAACCACCACAACCAGCCCAAGAGTTACTACAACAGAGCGTCTGATCCATCCAGTTGTTAAGACGACACAAAGGACTCATGAAAGAAGACTCCCAGTAGAAGAATCTCAGAAGACTCATGATGATATTTTTCCAGTGGTATACACTGATAAACCAACAGCAAAACACACAGACCAACCTACAACCATAACCACAACTTTTGTTGTAGATGTACACACCACAACACCAGATAGTTTTAGATTTATAGCAGGTGTCTCTTCAGAGTCTGATGTCCAAAGCAGTAGCTTTACAGATTCTCCAACAAGTGTCACCCCTGAAACAAGTGAAACCCTTGAGAGATTTGTTACATCAGCTTCGATAGACATTTTGGAGGTTGAGGATGTGACTGAACCGGTAACAATCACAGACAGCTTTGAGGAGAGTTCACAGACTGTAGCCCCATTGCTTGAAATCCCAGTGGACTCCACTTCCTCTACCTTCCCCTCAGAAGTCCCTCTGTGGCCTACAACTGCTAGCTTGCCTTTTCCAGCTACTGCCGCTTTCAGCACTGTTCTGTCGCAGACCACCCAGCCGGTGTTTAATGGTGAGAGCGCCCCATATGCCCCCTCTGTTTCTGACACTCTGTCCTATGTGCATGCAAGTCCTGTGTCCCCCTATTCCCTAAGCAGTGTGTTGTCTGAGCCCATCCCTGACTGGGACATCCCGTACACTGTTACCATGCTGGTGTCTGGTGGTGCGCAGTCTATCACCCCTTCCCCTTCCTACCCTACCCTATCCCTCAGTGGCTCTGTGTCTTATTTAGACATGGAGTCTGTCTCTAGTGGTGGTTGTATTGATGATGATGGTGATGATGCTGTTTTATCTGGGTCCGCCTCGGCTGACCCCCCATGTAGAACTACTTTACCCCTTCAAACATTATCAGAAGTGACCGCTTCTGTTGACCCAATGCTGCCAAGTTCTGAATCCAGCCTTCTACATCTTTCTGAGCACTCCGGTACTATCTCTGTGCTGAGCACCCCTGCGTATCTCCAGCCTTCGGTTCCTGTCTCTAAAGACTACTCTACGACGACCACAACCCTTGATACTGATGCTTCTCTCTTAGGTAGCAATGGAGAATCTAACCTGCTAACAGAGTGGGTTGATTCTTCTCTAGCAGCTCCTACTTTCAGTAGTAAATTCTCTTTGCATGCCTCTTCCAACTCCCTGCTGCCTTCCTCGGTTTCTGGACTGCCCCCTTGTAGTAGTCTCCTATCTAATCCTGTAGAACTCCATTTGTTTCAGTCCACTTCCAGTGCCAGTACTTCTCTGTGCAGTGATGCAGGCTTGGACCTCAGCACCAAGGCGCTCTTGCCCTCTCTTTCCATTTCTACCAAACCATCTAGTGACCTTAGCTTGTCTGTTGCAGCCACGGTCAATAACATTGCACAAAGTGCAATCGGACAGTCCCTAGGAGCATCAGCTCCCATTAGGTCTTCAGCAATTACCACAACCCCTATACTAGAACTCAGATCCACACCTACTCCTGTGGTGCCCCCAACAATTGCACCAACCTCTCCCTCAGACTCCATCACTGTAGTTGCTCCCGTGGTCCCCCCAACCATTCCAGTTTCCTCTGCTCCAGAATCCAGCTCCATGCCCACACACTCTGCAGATGGGCAGCAGGAGAACAGTGCCTCAGGCTGGACTTTCGATTTAGACTGGGGCCAAAGCTCAGCATCAGGAGACGAGAGTATCGCCGCTCCATATATCACCACTGCCTCTCCTACAGAAGTATCTCCTGAGGAGACTGATGATGGGAATGAGGAGCACTCTTCGTCATTCTACTTTGAGGGTGAGAACGGGACCGAGAGTGAAGTTACCGACTTCAGAGTCACCCTGCAGCCCAGCCCGTCTTGGACTCTACGAGGAAGCTGGGAAGAGGAGAGTGGATCAGGTGAAACTCTCACTGATAACGAGACCTCTTCAGACTTCAGTATTCCAGAGCGCACAGAGAGGGAATCAGAAGAGGAACCAGTGGAAGGTAAAGCTCTCGGTTACTGATGTCCGTTGGTGAAGGTGCTTCTTGATTTAGACATGCTCAGTGAAGCTGATTTATCATCGAAGAGTCGAAAAGTACATCAAACCTCTTGGTTTGAGGATTCATCCTAATTCATCATAAAATTTGAATGCCATTACCCACCTCAAATGTCATCTAAGTAACTAAACATTCATCCAGAAAGTGCTTTGTAGACGGTAGTGAGTCCACTCGGAAGGTAAGCGTTCACTACTAAATCACATACATATAACTTTCTGACAATTTAAATATAAACATGCTAATGAAGAACCATCATCATAATTACACAAATCCCATCATTACAATGCATGTCTGATTCCTAGTCCCATGTGATTCCTCTGTGTCCTGTGTTGTGTTACATGTTGCTTGTTTTATTATTTGTTTCAAATGTGTATTAGCATGCTTACATATGGCATTAGAAACATACCAATGGCATGACATACATTATTAATTGGAATAACTTGTAGATTTATCTAGTGTTATATATAATATAGAATATTTGCATTGCAAATTTAACCACATAGTTAAATGCCTTAGCATGCGAGCTAATATTTAGGCTAATTTAGCTTGATGATTCCTCCATGGGACAGTTTACACATTTCACTGTTTGTCCAGCAGAGCGCAGCAAATCTCTTATATTTACGCTCCAGTATGTGACAGCTGGCAGTGGCAGCATTTTTTTTGGCTGGGATGCCGAGGTCATTTCAGACAGTCCTAGGCCATGTCTTAATCTCTCAAACGTGTCTGTCTGCAATGAATCATGACCTATGAACTTCTTAGCTTCTTTGTGTGAAACACATTTCTGATGGAATAAATTAAGTGGTGCTATGCCAATCCTTATGGTTACATAGTGATTATAGGGTCTTTAAGAATCAAAGAGAAACTGAGTCAATATCCTGTGGGAACAGCTTGAACTCAATACAAAAGTACAAAAGGAGGTTTGGTTTAACAAACCTTTTGTTGTTTTATGTAGATTTTAAGTTAAACATAGCACCTTTACCAAAATCTACATTTTTTTTCGTCGTCATTATCAGCTGCATTGATTGTGCCATTATTATGTCTACATAAATAATTGTCACATTTTTGGACTTGTTATTTTAGGGTTTGTTTTTACAGTATAATTATATTATAAATATATGTTTTATACTTGTTATTACAGTATAAGGCCTACTGGTTTGCAAATGACCTTTAGTCACCTTAATACTAGAGTACGGTCAATCTGAAATTAGGTTACATGAAGTAAGATAATTCCTTTTACTTGAAACATTTCATAAGGTGAGTTTACAGTATATACAGTATATGTTCCCAAATAGAAATCTGGCATATGGAAATATATACAAATGACATACACTACCAGTCGAAAGTTTGGGGTCAGTGGGATTTTGAAATGTTTTAAAATAAGCTTATACTGCTCACTGAGGCTGCATTTGTTTCATCAAAATTACAGTACAAATTGTAAAATAGTGAAATGTTATCGCAATATAAAATAACTGTTATTATTAATGGTAATAGTAATAAAAGCAATGATGACTGGAGTCTTAATTTAATTTGAAAGTACATACAATAAGTAATAAATATATTTTAACCCTTACTTTCCTTAAAAAAACATGAAAAAAAAACTGACCCCAAACTTTTGACTGGTAGTGTATATGTCATACAAGTTTTAAATATATCTTACATATATTTTCCCAACCATTGAAATCTCAAATATGTGTATATTTATGTACAAATATGTTAAACATTATTATGTTAGATTAATTACGATTAATACAAAATACATGTTTTTAGGACAAAATATGTGTGAGTGTGTGTGTAAGTATGTATATATATATATATATATATATATATATATATATATATATATATATATATATATATATATATATATATATATATATATAATATACAGTTGAAGTCAGAATTATTAGCCCCTCTGAATTGTTAGACCGCTTGTTTATTTTTTCCCCAATTTCTGTTTAACGGAGAGCAGATTTTTTCAACACATTTCTAAACATAATAGTTTTAATAACTCATTTCTAATAACTGATTTATTTTATCTTTGCCATGATGACAGTAAATAATATTTTACTATATTTTTTTAAGACACTTCTATACAGCTTAAAGTGACATTTAAAGACTTAACCAGGGATATTAGGTTAACTAGGCAGGTTAGGGTAATTAAGCAAGTTATTGTATAATGATGGTTTGTTCTGTAGAGTATTAAAAAAAATAGCTTAAAGGGGCTAATAATTTTTTCCCTAAAATGGTGTTTAAAAAATTAGAAACAGCTTTCATTCTAGCCGAAATAAAACAAGAGTTTTTCCCAGAAAAAAAAGATATTATCAGACATACTGTGAAAATTTCCTTGCTTTGTTAAACATCATTTGGAAATATTTAAAAAAGAAGAAAAAAATTCAAAGAGGGCTAATAATTTTGACCTCAAGTGTGTGTGTGTGTGTGTGTGTATATATATATATATATATATATATTTTGACCTCAAGTGTGTGTGTGTGTGTGTGTGTGTGTGTGTGTGTGTGTGTGTGTGTGTGTGTATATATATATATATATATACATATATATATATATATATATATATATATATATATATATATATACATACAAAATATATATACATTTAAATATCTTTGAGACAAAAATGCTTTGTATAGTTTGCTTTTATGTATGTGTTTGTATCACATACATATAATAAATATACAAAACACACACACACGTATTGTGTCAAAATAAACTTTTATTTTAGATGTGATCTATCTATGTGTGTATGTGACTTAACATAATAGATAAGTTTCTGATATTTGTAATTCCAATGGTTAAAAATATGTAGACCATTTTGAAGAATGTGATCAATAACAGTGGTCCTACTGTATTTCCTGTTTCACGTTTTTAATTTCCGTAGTTTCCGAAAATCCAAAAAGGTCCACATTCTGATAAATCATGTTATTATAGCTGTTTTAACATGAATATATGATTTTATATCAATATATGAAGTTCCTCTTGTTACAGTTATGAAATAGTATGATAAGAAGCAGGAAATGTTAAAAGCAGGACATAGCTAAATTGAAATGGTCTATAAGTGGACATTTTTGCAATATTTTGAAATAAATGTTGCATATATGAAAATATGAACTTGTATGTCATGTGTGTAATTTTAATATATTGCCATACATCAGATATTGGTTTTCTGCCTTATATGTCTTTGAATCTAATACTATATTGCATTTCCTGAATCTAAAAGAACATTGATTAATGATGATGCTCTTATCTGATGACCTATAGATGCTAATAACAGCAGTCATGAGTCCCGGGTGGGCCTGGCGAGCAGCATTGAGCGGCAGAAGAAGGCGGTGGTTCCTCTGGCTGTGGTCTCCACACTCACTTTCCTGGGTCTCATTTTTTTGATCGGCATTTACATTTACTGGAGGTAAGTCTATGGGGAAAAAATAGCCATTTCTGCGGGTTTACTGGACTTTTAAGATATGGGTTTGACTAAAAATGGGTCTGATTTCATTCAGATTTTACATTAATATTTGGGTAAATCTTTTCAATAAGGTTGTATTAGTTAATGTTAATGAATTTACTAACATAAACAAAGAACAATATATTTTTATAGTACTCATTCATCTGTGTTAACATTACTTAATGGAAATAAACTTGTTCTTGCTAGTTCATTCAACTCAGTGCATTGATTAATTTACAAGTATGGATTTTCGTTAGTATATGTTAGTAAATACATTGACATTAACTCACAAAATCTTATGGTAAATGTGAGCCATTTTTGCTTATAATAATAAGAAAAAAAAGAGATGTTTATGATTCTAAAAAGCTTGTTTCTGTTTGTGCAGGACAGCATTAAAAAAAGTAAGTAGCACAATCCAGCATATAATATTATATTATTATACAGAAGAAGCAAACAATGTGGTCTCACAGAAAAATTGTTTAAATTTTCTTGGTCTCAATGACAATAGTTTATCTGAAAATTGAAAATATAATGAGACATTCAGAGACTAAAAAAAGATTAATAATTTACTAAAACCTGTACCTAATAAATACAGTAAATTCAGGGAAATTAAGCTCACTGTTTTTTTCAAAGCTCTGTGTGTGTGTATTTATACACTGTAAAGAAAAAAGTCCATTATTATTTTTTTCTTTTCTTTTCTTTTCTTTTTTTTTTTTTACCAAAATCTGGGGTCCGGTAAAAAACCCCCATAAAATAACGACCATTAAATTACAGTAATTTATTGTAAATTAACAGATGTTAAATTACAGAAATTTATCGGAAATTAACATTTTTACGGTGAACTTCTGTAATTTACCGCCTGTTATTTTAGGGTAAATTTCGTTAATTTAACAACTGTTATTTTGTGGTAAATTTCTGTAATTTAACAACCATTATTTTCTGGTAAATTTCTGTAATTTAACGTCCATTGTTTTGTGGTAAATTTCTGTAATTTAACGACCGTTATTTTATGGTAAACTCCTGCTATTTAACGTCTGTTATTTTATGGTATATTTTGTAACTTAACGCCTGTTATTTTACGGTACGTTTCTGGAATTTAACGACTTTATTTTATTGTAAATTTCTGTCACCTAACGTCCTTTATTTTATGGTAAATTTATGTAATTTAGCGTCTGTTATTTTATGGTAAATTTATGTAACTTAACGACCGCTATTTTACATTTTTTGAAAATCAGGATTTTTTTACCAAATTTTGATTTCCGAACTCTTACGAAGTAAAATCATTGGTATTATGTTGTCCAAAAATGATGTATAGAAAAAGCTGAAAACATGTCTTTTTTGGTTTATTCTATGCCAATATATAAACATATATTAAATTTGGAATGTCATCAATAGTTAAATAGTTATTAGCAAAAACATAAAACAAATAAACAAAAAAATTATCATTTCATATTAATTTAAATAATTCACCTATATTAACAAAGGTTAAAAAAGTTTTACAAAGGCAGTTTATATGTTAGCACAGTAATTCATTTTTTTAAGAAACTTATTAATTTAGGCCAAGAAACTCAGTTGAGGGTGCATGAAAAACAAAAATAGACTTCCTCCTAGACAGCTGCTTGTGATTTCCATCATATTGTTACTAATCCATAATCATAACAATCGTCGATAAGGAGGAGAAGGGGGGGGGAGTGCTGTGTGGCCCCATGAGGAGCGTGTTGTCTGTCTGTGATGGGGGTCTAATCTTGGGCACAGACCCAATCTCACACCCACCGGGCGACGGACCACCTCAAAGGGAAGCAAGATAAACAAGCCATGATGTGGCGGTGGTCTCCGTGTGTGCGAAACAGCCCCCGAATTCACACCAAAGCGCTAAATAAAATGCTCCTTCCACACCAGGATGGAAGTCTGAAAAGCCTTGTTTTCCGTCAGATATTCCCAACCGTGAAATAAGCAACTTTGGCAAATCCCATCAAGAAGATGTCTCGGATGTGTAAACACACAAGATTGTACATTTCTCATTGCGACGTGCCTCTTGCCCCTTCAGCATATTGCTCGTGTTTGACTTTTTGTTGTAACACCGCGAAGATTGCGAGGAGATTAAATCGGTAATCTTGGAGCTGGTGATTAAATCTCCGATATGCTGATCTGTTGTTTGTGGGCCTACAGGGAGCACATGCTGCCAGGCTGGAGAAAGAACCTCCTCCACGTGATTATGTTCGACACGACCAAGTCATGTTCGTGTCTTGTTAGCGCAGCCGTGGGTGGTTCAATCTCAGCAGAACACGCTCATGTACGACTGCTTGTCCATCTGTAGCTACATGGTGCTCATTTGGAGAGCAGACAGATGCGCACTTAATGGGACGTCTTCAAAACATTAGTGCTAAATCTGTGTCTGTGGCCACCATTGTGAGCACTAATCCCTTCCAAGAAGTTAGAATTTTAGACAAAACAGCTTCCGGTTTAAGTGATCCTGTTAAAAACGTGTTGTGGATTAGATTGAATATGATGTTTTTTTTTTAAAGCTTTGAGCACATATGTGGATAACACAACAACAACAACAGGCAAATACCCAAAGCTTATGTGTGAGAGCCACTGGGTGTATATTTGTGTGAAAGTCAGTCAACAGTATGTTTAATAAAAGTGTTTAATGCCGTTACAGGAAGTGTTTTCAGACTGCTCATTTCTACATCGAGGACAGCACTTCGCCCAGGGTCATTTCCTCATTGCCACTGCTAAACCCTACAGGTAGTACCACAAACAGTTTTATAAACGCAATATATGTTTCCACTCAAATGAGCTATGCTCTTTTTCTCTCTCTTATCTGATTCATTTATTAAAAACCAAACATCATATACTACATAAATTTAGTCTTCTAAATTCAATACATACTATAAATGTAGATTTTATAGACTTAATGACGCACTAAATATCTAATATTATAATAATTCGCAGTAATTATTTGAAAACAGATGCGCTAAAATAGTCACTGTAAAAGGTATTAGGTGACTTTAAAAAGTGAGTACAATTAGCATAATTATAAAAATTAAGTTGACTTGACAGTTTCAAGTTACACTGGGTTTGCTTACATTATTTTTGTAAAGTCAAAAAGTCAACTTGTTGCTTTTAAGACATCTATCTATCTATCTATCTATCTATCTATCTATCTATCTATCTATCTATCTATCTATCTATCTATCTATCTATCTATCTATCTATCTATCTATCTATCTATCTATCTATCTATCTATCTATCTATCTATCTATCTATCTATCTATCTATCTATCTATCTATCTATCTATCTATCTATCTACCTACCTACCTACCTACCTACCTACCTACCTACCTACCTACCTACCTACCTACCTACCTACCTACCTACCTACCTACCTATCTATCTATCTATCTATCTATCTATCTATCTATCTATCTATCTATCTATCTATCTATCTATCTATCTATCTATCTATCTATCACACACACACACACACACACACACACACACACACACACACACACACACAAACATATATATTTGAAGTCAGAATTATTAGCCCCTTTATACCCCTTTGAAATTTGTTTTCTTTTTTTAAATATTTCCCAAATGATGCTTAACAGAGCAAGGAAATTTTCACAGTATGTCTGATAATATTTTTCCTTCCAGAGGAAGTCTTATTTGTTTTATTTCATATAGAATAAATGCAGTTTTTATTTTTTAAAAAGCCATTTTAAGGTCAAAATGATTAGCTCCTTTAAGCAATTTTTTTCTTTCGATTGTCTACAGAACAAACCATAGTTATACAACAACTTGGCTAATTACCCTGACCTGCCTAGTAAACCTAATTAACCTAGTTAAGCCTTTAAATGTCACTTTAAGCTGTATAGAAGTGTCTTGAAAAAGATCTAGTAAAATATTATGTATTGTCATTATGGCAAAGATAAAATAAATCAGTTATTAGAAATGAGTTATTAAAACTATTATGTTTAGAAATGTGTTGAAAAAATCTGCTCGCCCTTAAACAGAAATTGTATTTATATATTCATTCATTCATTTTCTTGTCAGCTTAGTCCCTTTATTAATCTGGGGTCGCCACAGCGAAATAAACCGCCAACTTATCCAGCAAGTTTTTACGCAGCGGATGCCCTTCCAGCCGCAACCCATCTCTGGGAAGCATCCACACACACTCATTCACACACACACTCATACACTACGGACAATTTAGCCTACCCAATTCACCTGCACCGCATGTTTTTGGACTATGGGGGAAACCGGAGCAACTGGAAGAAACCCACGTGAACGCAGGGAGAACATGCAAACTACACAACTAAGCCGAGGCTCGAACCAGCGACCCAGCGACCTTCTTGCTGTGAGGCGAACGTGCTACCCACTACTATATATATATATATATATATATATATATATATATATATATATATATATATATATATTTATATATATATATATATATATATATATATATATATATATATATATATATATATATATATATATATATAACCAATTTAAATATTTATATATATTTTTATATAATTTTCTTTTAGCTTTATAGTTTTCTGAGTGACCTAATTGAAAAACAAAAACACTAAAAACTATTGAAAATAAATTTCTTATAATTTAACACAATATTCTTCCTTTTATTTGTATAAAACACCTAAATATAAATTTATTAACAGGTGAATAATTTAAAATAATAAAAAGAAAAAAAATTAACACTTTGTTTTACATTATTAAAGACCAATAATATTCCTTTTCTTCCAGGTGAACATGAACCCCTGCCAGTAAAGCAATTTGTGAATCATGTGACAGAGCTTCACAACACCAGCTCGTTTTCCAGAGAGTTCGAGGTTGGTATCCTATCATCCCCCTCTCCTTCCACACGTTTCAAGGGACAGCTGTCTCTCATGAGCCTTGATGTAGCAGTTCAACATGTCATTAAGGCATGTCTCATAAACGAATGTATTTTGTCTATTCGCTCATGCATAAACACAAGTTGTTGATAATGCTTTTGAGTTATAATTAGGTCAGTAACGCATTCAGCTCTATGTTCCAGTCAGGTGCACAAACAGACCCACATACAGCTTCATTAACATCAATCAGTGTCAGATTGGAGATTTTCTTCACACTTGATTAGATCATTCAAAAATCAGGCAAGCTTTAATTGGACACAAACAAGGCAGTACTTAATTATTAGTTCTTGTCATAAGTGCCACCTATGAAAAAAAAGTGATGGATATGTTTCATGAGTTTCTGTTTTGAGGATGTTTGTGTTATGAAGTGAATGAAAGTCTGTGTGTTGTGGCATGCTAGTTATGGTAAACACAAAGATTGATGCAAACTCCAGTGTTTAAATGCATGTTTCTGTTTGCATGGCTTCGGATTCTGTCTATTATTGATATGTGTGGCTGCATTTAATTATGTAGCATAATGGTTTTATTGTTTTGGCATTCACTAGATCAAACTTCTAATAATAATAATAATAATAATAATAATAATAATAATAATGATGATGATGATGATGATGATGATGATGATGATGATGATGATGATGATGATAATAATAATGATGATGATGATAATAATAATAATAATAAAAAGGAAAGAAAATAATTTCTCAAGAAATTACAAATAATAAATAAATACATTTATTTAAACAAAAAAGCTAATAAAATATTTAATCAGTATCAAAAATAGTATCGACATTATACTTTCTCATTTGCATAAAAGCTTGTTATAAGTGGTACTTATTACTTATTGTTTGCTCCTGCAACTTTCTTGTCATTGAGATTTTTTCACAATTTGGACTTTGTAGGATCTCACTAGAGCAACTGTTTCTGTCCATCATTGATATTTGTGTCTAAATTTAATCATATAACGGAACAAAAATTAAATCCTGAATATCTGGTGGCATTTGATTAATATTTAGAAAAAGAAATGTAGTAGTAGATAAATATAAATCAATGAATGAACAAATGAATGAATAAATGAATGACTTATTAATAATTAAAAAATAAATAAAATAAAAAAATAAATAAATAAACAAGTAAATAAATATTTTTTTCATAGGAAAGCCAAGTAATAAATAAAAAATACATTTAAAATAAAAAAATAAGCAAATAAATTATTTAAATCGTATCAAAAAAGTACCAAAGTTATAATTAATCATATAACAGCACAAAAGTTGATTCCTGAACATCTAGTGCCATTTGTTTAATATTTAGAAAAATAAATGTAGCAGTAGATAAACATGAATGAACGAATAAATAAATAAATTAATTAAATAATTAATTAATAACAAACAATAAAGAAATAAATAACCAACCATCCAAATAAATAAACAAACACACAAACAAACAAACAAACAAACAAACAAACAAACAAACAAACAAATAAACAAACAAATAAATAAATAAATAAATAAATAAATAAATAAATAAATAAATAAATAAATAAATAAATGATCAGGAAACCTCAAATACTTGTGACTCCCCATTTGCAATGACAACTTTCTTGTTATTAAGACATTTAGGACAATAAGATATTTAAAAAGGCTTTTTTTCACATGTAGGACTTTATATCCCATTAGGGCAAATATTTCTCAGAATTTTGAAAAAGAAAATTGACAAATTTTGACTTAAAGGGCACCTATGATGAAAATCATCTTTTGTAAGCTCTTTGTACAAAACTGTGTCCACAGTCATACTGTAGTAATATAAAGGGTCACACTTAACAATAAGGTTCATTAGTTAATGTTAAATAATGCATTTACTAACATGAACAAACAATGAACAATACATTTACTACTGTATTTGTTCATGTTAGTTGACGTTAGTTAATGTAAATACAGTTGTTCATAGTTCATGTTAAGTCAGTGCATTAACTAATGTTAACAAGCATGGACTTGGATGTTAATAATGCATTAGTAAATGTTCAATTATGATTAATAAATGCTTTACATGTGTTGTTCATGATTAGTTCATGTTAGTAAATGCATTAACTAATGAACCTTATTGTAAAGTGTTACCATATAAAGACAATAAAATTAAATTTCTAGACATTAAAATAAGATCCAAATTTCTCCCATTTTGAGGCCCATTTTGTGGAGTAGTAGGAGTGTGGTTTTTCTGCCCACTGAATTGATTGACAGCAGAGTATTAACCATAGACTGTATAAGATATGGATGTAATATCCGTGACATCACCCATAGGTTTCTGAAGAGTGCAAAAGAAGCTACAAGTAGGCGTAGCCAACCGTCACCATTTTGTTTGTAGCTCATCGCACCGACTGTGGGATACCAAACAAGGGCAAAGAGGCGGAGCGTGAGCGGAGCTACAGAGGCCTGCTAGCATTTTGCTTAGACAGGCTTTTCTTTGGGAGAAACGCTTAATACTTAATACATTGTGTGTGACTCATCATTGCAGAAAGGCTTGAATTAACTCCACAACAAATACATTAAACAATCATTGTAAAAGATCTTACTGTAGTAATTCTCACAAACATAATGTGAGATCTGCGTCCTTTATATCTGTCACTGTGCTGTTTATCTGACAGAGCAGGAAATGGAGACACTCACACACTCTCATAGATACGGTGGGCGGGGCCAACTAACTAATTTCCATTAAAGGCATAGGCAACAAAAACAGCTACAAGGTGCTCAGAGCTGAAAATTCCAATATTCTGAAAGGTATATTAAATAATCTAATGGGTGTTTTGAGCTGAAATTTTACAGACACATTCTGGAGACACAAAAGACTTGTATTAAATCTTGAAAAAGAGGTCAAATAGGTGCCCTTTAATATCACAATGTTTAAATGTATATCTTACAATTATGGCTTTATTTCTTAGAATTTCTGTCTATAACTGTTGTTATAAATCTTTTTTTTTTCGAAATTAAATTACTGTTACTTATTTAATATTGGATCACTTTATCAACCAATCATTAACAGAAATTACAGACAATTAACACACCTAATGAGCAGAATCCAACCCATGCTAACAGTGCTTTGGCTTTATGCTGTGTTTTGCTTTTTAATGTTGTCTGGTTTGCTACTATATTTCATTGCTTTTTGCATTCCCCCCATTAGATATTGAAAGAGTATTTCGAGGTAAGCCACATTTCCCTTTTAATTTGCTCTTTAGCTTAAGCATGTGTTTGTGATGCTCACTAGTCACCACTTGTTCTGAAAAAGTATTTACAATTTCGTTTTGTGACACCTAAATTTAAGTCAGTGTTGTTCATGTTTCTATTTTTAGGAAGTTCAAACGTGCACCGTGGACCTCGGAACGACTACAGATTGTTCTAATCATCCGGATAATAAGAACAAGAACCGATATGTCAACATTTTGGCATGTGAGAATGATTTTCACATTAAAATTTGATATTATCTTTAAATGCTTTAAAGTCAAATGATTTCCCTTAGAGAATAACCACGTGAGCTTTGCATGTGAAATTGTTTCAAAATTTCAAATTAAGCCTTTTATGTTGATAGCCTTTTGGGCAATGCACCGAAATATAGCACCATTGTGTTTCGGGGTCCCAGGTTTGAGTCCCCCTCACAAAACCATGTCCACCCTTTCTCTCCAACTTCGCTTTCTGTCTAAATACTGCCCTATCGCAATAAAGGCAAAAATGCCACAAATAAATAAATAATAAGGTTCCACTTCATATTAAGTATCCTTAACTACTTTGAACTTGCATCAAAAAATAAATGCAATGTACTTAACGTGTTGGAAATGTATTGCAGAACACTTCTTGAGTTGGGATCAGGTTATGGACAGGATTGGTGGTATTGGTAGGTTTAAGGGAGGGTTAAGGTATAAGGGATGGTCAACAGTATAATTACAAATGTAATTACAGAAATTAATTACAGATGTAATTACATACAGGTAGTTAATCAAACATAAGTACAATGTAAAAACATGTATTTACACAATAAGTACATTGTAACGAATTATAAAGTTCAATGTAAGTACATATTAACTAGTCAATTTAATATAAAGTAGGACCTATAATAACAATAATAATAATAATATTGCATTTATTGTGGAACACATGTGAAACGTGTGGTTTTAGAACATTACCCATGTGTGTTTTATTTTGTTACTCTACCCCTATTATTTGTCATTGTTTTTTAATAGCCTCCTCCCCCTTAATTTCTCATTTGCTTGTTAGCACCCAATTTGTTTAAGCCCCTATGTTTCACTTTTAGTTTGTCATTCATTTGATGTGGATGTTTTTTGTTTGTATCTTTGTAACAATAGCTGGGCTTCAGTCCTAACGTGAAGCAAAACTTTTACAAAGATCAAAAAAAGGGGGGGGGGGAAATGCAAATTAGGTGCATTTCCATCAAGTTGTGTTTCCCCTTTTATTATGTCCGGAATACTTACCTATACCGTCCGATTGATTGGTTAATCATTACATTCCAAGGCATCATACTCCCAGAAACCAACCACTGAAAATCATATCACAAGCTCAGTGAGTGAATATGCTAACATCCAAATATATGCTTGTTCATTGTTTGGCGCCTTCTTGTGACTGGAAAAAACGTAGGTTAGTGTATACTATATTCAGCCATTTCTGTTAGCCTTGGAACGACCATTAGAGCTCAGGAATTTTTTGTTTTGTTTTTGTATAATTGGCCATGTGGCCATGTAATAAATGGTACATCCAGGTGGTTATTTTCAAAAAGTAAAGCCCTTTAATCTTATCTCTTCTGTGTTCTCCCCGTGTTGGCGTGGTTGTTTAATTTTCACTGCTAAAGTCCAAACACTGAAGAGCAAATCCATCAATGTGCAGATTCTGCCATTATTTGCATGAACAATCTTTTAACACATGGATAATACCACCTTAAGAGAGCATACAACATTTGGTAACACTTTGGTTTAGATTACAATTCAGGGTATTATCAAACCCTTAACTAACACTACTCACTCAATAACTACTAATTAGTTATATATTAATCGTTAGTAAGGTAGAAGTTAGGTTTAGGTTGAGGATAGGATTTGGGATGCAGAATAAGATTATACTTAATAACTACTAGTGAACAGTTAATATGTTAATAATCAGCAGGTAATAAGCCAAGAGTTCATATAAAAAACTGTGAACTAAAGTTTTACCAAACTTTTTTATGAATTAAGGGACTAAAAATTAAAAATGTTATTCATTCAGTCACTTGTATATTATGCAATAATTCTAGCTGTGCATTAACACAGAGTGATGGGAACACAGCTGCGATTGTGCCCACTCCTTTTTTTCCACATATATGATCACATGGGTTTACATCAAAATGTTCCAAAATACATGTTTTCTAAAAGATTTTGACATATGATTGCACATGTGAAGCCTATGTTTCTTTTTAAAATGCTGAAGTGTAAATGTGATGATTTTTTAAATATATAAAGATGACTTTTAGTATTGACTGACATAAAATGATCTAATTTTTAATAACATCTCTAGATGACCACAGTAGAGTGAGGCTCGCACCCCTTAACGACAAAGATGGAAAAAGCGGAGGAGACTATATAAACGCCAACTACGTGGATGTAAGACACTTTCCTCAACTTCCTTCACCTCAGAAAAGTTGCCAGCAAACTGTTATGATTTGATCAGTATTTAAGCTATAGATTTTTTTTAAACAGTGGATTTTCATATGTGGTTTGGAGTTCGTCCACATAAAAACATATTATTAGGAGACTGAAACTGAAACTCTGAAAAGTGCAGACAGAATGAAGATTTTCAGAAACTCCCTTTACAATGCAGAGGTTTTGCCTCATGAGATCTGCATGCACTTCTCCTATGTGATTCACCAACACAGCTTTATTCAAATTTGTTCACACCAAACATAGAGAATTGGGTCACTTGCTCTAGTTTACTCATGGGATGTTTTTGTTCTCACACAAACTTTCAGCTTGAATCCAATTATTTGAACTTGTGTCATACTAAGGCCCCGTTTACACTAATGCGCTTTAGTTTGAAAACGCATAAGTTTTGCTACGGTTACGCCATCCGTCCACACTACGCCGGAGTTTTCGAGCGCTGAAAATGGAGCATTTTGGAAACGCTGGAGAGGTCGTTTTCATTCTAAAATGCTGCTGCTCCATCTCAGTGTGGATGGGGGAAAACAGTGAAATCTGAAAATGGAGGCGGGGCTGCTGAGATTTGCTACCTGATTAGGGCTTATGTGTCATTGCGAATCCTTCCCTTATTCGTCAAGCCTCTATCACATGACTATAACACATGTCTTTAACGCTATAGGAAGACAGCAGACCAGCCTTCAATGTAAACAACATGGACACAGAAATGGGAGCGTTGTTTGCACTATTGTCTGTTTAAGGCGCCATTGTGCAGTTATTCATTTGTTACGTTTAGTAACAACTCAACCTCGTCGTCTGTCTTCAAAAATACCTCTCTTGCTTTCTTTGCCATCGCGTTCATTGTTTAACCGGCGTTTGTTGACTAACAATAGCCAAATGCCGAGCGAGACACATGCTTCCTGTTTATACTAGAACGCACATGCCCAGAGTGCGAGAATGGTCACGAGATATACGTTTTTGGTGGCGTAGTGTGTGGACTGAGATATGTTCAGAAACGCTAGTAGAAACGCTAGTGTGAACGCAGATCGTTTTTGATTTTAAAACTAAATCACACTAGTGAAAACGGGGCCTCAGGCAAATTCTGCCTGTTCAAGGCAAACAGATCACAGATTTACATCATTTGTAAGTCATCTTTGTTTGCGCATTTGCATCTATTGTATGTAACTTACTTGCATGAATACTTAGTTCCAAGTTTGGAACCCAGTATAAGGCTGATTTTACTTTTGACTGCCTTGACTGTACATCACAGTGCGTTTTTGCATTTTCATATTTTTTTTACTTAAAAAGGCAAATAAAACTGTTTATAAAAATACATGTGTACGTGTGGACATGACTACCTCAAAGTGTAACCAGTTAAACTAGCAGAAGTGATTAAAACACTTAAAACTCGCTGCTAATTTGCTGTTGATTTGATCTAAGAAAGGTCAGGTCAGCTTGAGTGTGGAAAAGTTTGTGGAGGTCATCAAACTGATATTCTTTCAACATTTAAAAGAAAAATATGTGCAATTCCTTCCATCCATTAACTTCATTTATCTCTTTTTTTATTTTCACACAAGGGTTTTAACAAAAACAAAGCCTACATTGCAGCACAAGGGCCCTTGAAGTCCAGCACACCGGATTTCTGGCGGATGGTGTGGGAGCAGAATGTGGGAGTGATTGTTATGATCACCAACCTGGTGGAGAAAGGAAGGGTAAGACATTTTATGCCGTAGTTTACCTAAATCTGACATTTAGTACACCTAGAATACATTTAGAGTAGATTTAAAATGATTTCTGTCATTCTCAGCATTATCGAATGGCAGAAGACTTAGATTTTGTATAGGATTAGAAGAAATTGAAAATATATAACAGAATTTAGACTTTTGGAGATTAGACGATGATAAATATTGTTTGGATTATTTGTGATGTCTAAGGATATTAATGATTAACGAAAATTGTTGATTTCTCAGAAAAAGTGTGACCAGTACTGGCCTCTGGAGAACCGGGAGGAGTATGGATGTTTTTTGGTTACCGTAAAGAGCACAAATGTCCTTGCTTACTACACCAAGAGAACTTTCACTCTCAGAAATACCAGCATAAAAAAGGTATCAATATTTTTAATAATGGAACAATATTAGTTTTATTATTATTTTCTTTGTTGATATTAAATATTTAATACTTCAAGACAAATTTCCTTGTACTTGTTTTATATCTCACAATTGACTTCATTTGTTTAACTTTGTTTCTAGTGATTGTCACAACTGATAAATTATTGTAATTGTGATTCAGTGTCTAAAATGTACACCTTTTACTACACAATTAAAGTTTTATTAGTGGCAATTGTTATTTTGTATCTAGCAGAGTTAATTGTAGTTGTCCTATTTATGGCTTTATTTTATATTTGCAACTTAATTTCTTTTAATTGTGTCTTTGGGCTCGATCATACACCCGGCGCAATAAGGGACAAGACGTGTGTGGTGCGATGTCTTGCTATTGTCGAAGAAGCACAATCCTAACTAGCACCATGTTGTTTAAACAGCAAATCCATTTGCACCACTTTGTGGACTCATGGGTGTGCCAGTCTAAAAAGGAGGTGTGTTATGTGCATTGCTGGCACTTTGCTATTTTAAGGAACTTTGAGGAGCACTTTAGTTATGCACCTATGTGGGTTCAAACGCTTGCACACAGGATGTACAGCAATACACAAATAGTTTTACATACAAAAAAAGGATTAAAATGTTACAAAAATGGGTATTTTCTACATAAGTATAAAGGTGGGGGAGGGGATTCAAATTTTTCTTTTCAGCTTAGTCCCTTTATTAATCTGAGGTCGCCACAGCGGAATGAATCGCCAGCTTATCCAGCATATGTTTAATATGGTTGCCCTTCTAGCCGCGAAACAGCACTGGGAAACACCCATAGACTCTTGCATTTACACACATACTCTAAGGCCAATTTAGCTTATTTTATTATAATTATTAGCAGTTTCCTTATCTATAAAAGTAAAGGAGAAAAGCGTAAAAGTAAAGTAAAGAGGCCGAATGGAGGACGTTTTCCTTAACTGTTCTCTCACCAGTGAAGTGTTTAGTTTTTCCAATTACAAAGTCCGCCATGTAAATAGCAAATGTGCTATGGTGTGATGCAACTGACTCTTATAGAGAATGGGAGATGAGACTCTGATTTACGTTATGCTCAAAACACACCCATAACTCATTAAGGAAATATGAACAAGCCTGTTAGACATGCTTCGTGGTGCAGACCGTATTTTTTGTCCTTAAAATAGCAAAAGTGAATTCGGACACCCCCTAATGCTTTTGTTCCATGCGCTTTAGACTTGACAATTAGAAATGAAGCCCTATGTCTTAGCAACTGTGACTAAATATTTCCATTATCTAAATCATAAAATAAACATGCATTTTTATAATATATATAAAAATGCCCAGCTTAAATTGACTGAACATTTAAAAACATTTATTTGGAAAGCAATTAGTTGACTTTACTTAAAATAATGAGCCATTGTCTTTAAAGCGATTATTTGACTTTAAATCCAACTGCTTTTCTCACCTGAAGTCAACAAATCCCTTTTAAACGTAAAGTCAACCAATCACTTTAAATTTGAGTGTACCCACTTTTAAAAGTCAATGTATAAGGTTAGAGCAATTCTATTTTATTTAAAGTCAAATAATCACTTCAAATAGAATGGGTTTACTCACTTTATTAGATGAAGTCAACTTAACAAACTTTAAATAAAATGGGTTTAATAAAACTTAATTTAACAAACTAATCAAACTTTAAAAAGTGAGTAAACCAGTTTTATTTAAAGTCAACAAATCAGACTTCTAATAAAATAGGTTTACTCACTTCTTAAAGTCAACCAATCACTTTAAGTAAAGTGAATAGCTGACTACTTAAAATACTACAACTGTATGTGTATAATTATACATTTATAATAAGTTTATTATTAACTAAGTTAACTTAACAGATCCAAGTTACACCAAGGTTATTTGTAGAAAATTTCATTTAGAATTGAATATGAGCTATGTAAAAGTGTTCATCTTAATAATTAATTTAAATAAACTATATTGAACTGTTTATCATTTTGGCGAGGCAGTGGCGCAGTAGGTAGTGCTGTCGCCTCACAGCAAGAAGGTCGCTGGTTCGAACCTCGGTTCAGTTGGCGTTTCTGTGTGGAGTTTGCATGTTCTCCCTGCCTTCACGTGGGTTTCCTCTGTGTGCTCCGGTTTACCCCACAGTCCAAAGACATGTGGTATAGGTAAATTGGGTAGGCTAAATTTCCGTAGTGTATCAGTGTGTGTGTGGATGTTTCCCAGAGATGGGTTGCAGCTGGAAGGGCATCCGCTGCGTAAAAACTTGCTGAATAAGTTGGTGGTTCATTCCACTGTGGCGACCCTGGATTAATAAAGGGACTAAGCCGACAAGAAAATGAATGAATGTTCATCATTTTATAAATAAATTTAAAGTCAATAACTTAACTATTACCAAACATACATGTTTTTTTCTTATAACAACCACAGTTAGGGCAACTTGATGGCTCAGTGGTTAGCACTGTCACCTCACAGCAAGAAGATTGTTGGTTTAAGTCCCAACTGGGTCAGCTGGCATTTCTGTGTGGAGTTTGCATGTTCTCCACGTGTTTGCCTGAGTTTCTCCCGGGTGCTTCGGTTTTCACCACAGTTCAAAGACGTGTACAGGTGAATTTAACAAACTAAATGGCTGTAGTGTATGATTGTGTGTGAGTGTTGGGTTGCAGCTCGAAGGGCAAAACATAAAAACATAGACTGGATAAGTTGGTGGTTCATTCCACTGTGGCAAACCCTGATGAAAAAGGGACTAAGCCGAAGGAAAATTAATGAATGAAACCACCACAGTTAAACTTTTGCTTGTTGTGTTGCATGTTCAAAATACATTATTCAGTTTCATCATAATTGTTTCTTTTTTAGGGTTCTCAAAGATATCGTAGTAACGAGAGGACAGTAACACAGTACCACTACACACAGTGGCCAGACATGGGTGTACCAGAATACGTGCTGCCTGTTCTTTCATTTGTCTACAAGTCTTCTAAAGCCCAAACAGATGGCATGGGCCCAATGGTTGTACACTGCAGGTGGGCTACAGTTCTTATACTTTCAATTTAACAAGACGTGTGATATTTTAAATTGGACATTTCTGATGTGTGTTTACGTGTTTAGTGCTGGAGTGGGCCGAACAGGGACCTACATAGTGTTGGACAGCATGTTAAAACAGATTAAAGAGAAGGGGACAGTCAACATTATGGGCTTTCTCAAACACATCCGTACACAACGGAACTATCTAGTTCAAACAGAGGTGAGTAAACAATAGGTAGGGTCTCATACTGGTATTTAGATATTCATTATTGACTATGAAGGAATTAAAAATCTGTGTAATTAATTCATATGGATACTGAGCTTCCTATTATTTGAACTTGGGCTATGCAATAAACTGGTTGTGGATTCTAAAATTGTGAACTCTATTGGAACTGGTGTTGTGTGTAATTAAGTATAGTTACTGTAATTAAATGAGTTTTCCACTGAAAAAGTTAGTAATTACTTTTCCTTTTTAGGTTTTAGGTAGTTGCAGTCACTTAATCTTGTCTTAAATAACACACAGTTGAAACCAGAAGTTTACATACATTCTAAAAAAAAAGGAACATAACCATTTTTAAAAAAAATGTCTGATAATAAATTATTCTAAACGTTTACTATTTTACCGCCGTTAGGACTAACTAAAATAATTTGAATTTGCTAAATGCAAGAATGATGAGAGAATTGTATTTATTTATTTATTTATTGATTATTGTTTTATTAATTTCTAGAAAATCAAAAGTTTACATTCATTTCCTTGGTTTTTTTTTTTTTAGCTTTGCTTTTAAACTGTACAACTTTGGTAAAATAATTTGGGTATACTTCCATAAGCTTCTCACAATAGTTTGAAGGAATTTTGGCCCATTTCTCCTGACAAAATTGGTGTAACTGAGTCAGTTTTGTAGGCTGTCTTGCTCGCACAAGCTTTTTCGACTCTGTCCACAAATTTTCAATAGGATTGAGGTCAGGGCTTTGTGATGGCCACTCCAAAACATCCACTCTGTTGAATTAAAGGACAGTTGAACTAATTTGGCGGAATACTTAGGGTCATGGTCTGTTTGGAAGACCCATTTGTGGCCAAGTTTTAATTTCCTGGCTAATATCTGTAATGTTGCTTTAGTATTCCTACATAATGTTCTTTCTTCATTATGCCATCTATGCTGCGAAGTGGACCAGTCTCTCCTGTCGCAAAAGTTGGGATGGTGTAGGCTTGTAAGCTTACCCCTTTGTTCTCCAAATGTAACACTGGTCATTATGGCCAAACTGGTTATTTTTAGTTCCATCTGACCACAGAACATATCTACAAAAAATATTCTTTTCCCAGTGTAATATAGCAAAATGTAATCTGGGTTTGTTTACTGATTCTTGCTTGTTGATTTTCCCATGTTGTCACACAAGGAAGCAGTGTGCAAAAAGTGCAATAACCAGAAAAAAGAGCGGGAACTGACTGACTTCTGATAATAAAAGAGTGCTCTTTTCTCCATTCCTGTATTTATTCTGTTCTCAGGGTTTCAATTTTGTTAATTTCAAGTTGCTTTGTTAAAGTTTATGACAGAAAAGTTCTCATTTGGCCATATTATTTTAAGACCAGTCTTAATGTAATGTAATGTCCATGGCGTGTTTATGCACGTGATGTATGACGGTTACATGGCGGATGTTGCACTCTCTTTCTCTCTCGTGAACATGCTTAAATACTTGTGCTACATGACAATATAAAAGCTTTTTTAGTCTTCGAAAGAAAAACAAAACTTTCTTGTCTGCTTTTCCCATACTGCATTTGTTTGGTAAAGGTGAAGGTGGGTGTGTTGAGTCTCCAGCAGTTCAGAATGTGTGTGCGCTTAGAGATGTGTGTATGTGTGTGCGCTTAGAGATGTGTGTATGTACAGTAGGTGCAGAGAAGTGTCAAACAGCTGTGTGGACTGTCCTGTCGCAAAATGCGGCTAAAAGTCCTACACAATGGTAATAGTTTGTATATTGCATATACATGTCGATACTGCATTTCAATAATGCGACTTTCTGCGCTTTTAAAGTGACTTTCCATTGCATGGTAATTCATTTGTGTGGCTACAGTTGTAGCTGTAGCCTCTGCTTGGACATGAATAATGGAGCAGCCTTTGAACTCTGGTTGAAAGAAAAAGTGGTTACGTCACATCCACCCGCCCAACCAAGTGACATGTGCAACACAGAGGCCAGCCTTACCACGTGTATGCAAAGCACTTCAGTCCAGCTTAAAATCTTCAATGCTAATTTTACCCTCACGCAAACTCACAAGACAAATTTTATGGCGATTAAATATATATATTAGATTGTTACACAATCGAAAGAATCAATTAAATGTTTTAGAAATGTATGTAAATATATGGTATGTTTGAAATTTTGTGACATTAATTAAACTTTTTGTGTTTTGCTAAATATATTGTTTAAAATTAAAGTCACATTTTTTTAACACAATTATTTTTAAACACATTCTCAAATGTAATGTATTTAGAATTTAAACATATGCATTTCTATGCATTAAGATTTATGGATATTTGATGTAGTGAGTAATTAACTACCCTTTTAAATTATTTTAGTCAATACTGATCGCAATAAACAGTCTTATGCAAAAGTTTGGCCAGCCCTGATGTTTTTTTATAATTGCAAGCCATAGCCTGCTGGCCTTTCCAATCAGCAATTTCATTTGGATATATTTTATTCCCTAGGAAAACGGCAACATATCAGTTCTGACATAACATTTTGTTTTTATCAACAGATGCAATGCAATTGCAATGCATAACAAAAACAGACAGGTGCAAAAATTTGGACACCCCAACAGAATAATGACATCAATCTTTTGTACAGCCACCTTTTGCTGAAATAACAGCCTGTAGACCAGGGGTCACTAACCCTGTTCCTAGAGAGCTACCTTCCTTCACATTTCAGTTGCAACCCTGACCAAACACACTTGTTTGTAATTATCAAGTGCTGCTTTAGGTACTATTAATTGATTCAGGTGTGTTTGATCAGGGTTGGGACTAAATTCTGCAGTAAGGTAGCTCTCCAGGAACAGGGTTGGTGACCCCTGCTGTAGACACTTCTTATAATCAAGGATTCCCTATATTCTTGCTGAAGGCATTTTGGACTATTCTTCCTTGCAAAATTTCTTTAGTTTAGTCAGGTTTAATGGTGCCCAGTATGAACGTCCTTTTTCAAATCAATCAATAGATTTTCGATGATTTATGGTGTCTAGTGTCTGAGCATGAATTCCTTGGGAGATCTAGAACTGTGCTTTGGGTTATTGTTCTGCTGAAACATCCAACCTTGTCATGTCATAACTTTTGCTGATTTCTGAACATTGTTCTTCAGAATGTGCTGATATTGGGTGTAGTACCTGTGCTTACCACACATCCTTGCAGCATGATGAGCCCTCCACCATATTTTACAGTAGGAAGAATGTGTTCTTTTTCTGCCATGCAAAACGCCTATTGTTGTGGCATCTGTCCACAGCATATTTTTCCAAAATGATTCAGGCTTGTCCAGATGAGCCTTTGCATACCTCAAACGACTCTTCCTGTTGGCAGAATGCAGAAAAGGCATTTCTGCATCCACTTTTGTTGAGCTTTATAATGACATTATTAGCAGCAAGATGTTCCTGGAGCTCTTTGAAGGTGGCCTGTGACCATTGTAACCATTCTTTGCCTTTTAGATATTTTTTCTTGATCTAGCACGTCTTTCCTTCACAAGAACTGTTATTGTGGCCTTCCAATTTCCTACTATATTTCTGACTGTGTACATAGAGACTTTGAACCTTTGTGATAGCTTTTTGCATCCTTTTCCTAATCCATGTTGGTGAGTTTTTGGGTCATTAGGAAGTTTTTTAGAGGTTCCCATGTTGCTACTTTCTGGTTCACAATAAGAAGCACAACTAGCAATCGGCTATCTTAAATATCCTTTTTCATGTTTGATTGCAGTTGTGTTAGGATTGTAAAGGTTCACTGAGTCACTCAAATCAATTTTGTGTTGTAATTGACCAGCATTAAGTGACTGCAGGTTTTGAAATCCACAAATAAAAGAGGGTGCCCAAACTTTTGCATAGCCTATTTTTCAGTTTCAATTTAATTTTGCAAATCTCAATACTGCTACACTATGTATTTCTGTTTGAAAAACATGTCATTATCTAGCTTTCACTAGAAACAGAATAGTATTTCCCTGTGATTTTCCCTTAAAAAGAAAAAGAGCACATAATTTTGCAGTCACAGAGGGGTGCCCAAATTTTTGCATGAAACTGTATATCAACAAATAATTAAAGTATGCTTTTTCCAGGATTTTGAAGAAAATTTGATCAAGTGTCCTTTTTCACGATCAGATGTTCTGCTACATTTACAGGAGCAATACATATTTACCCATGATGCTCTAGTAGAAGCTATTTTGAGTCAGGAGACAGAGGTGTCGTCAAGCCATATACATCAGTATGTGAACAACCTCCTGACCCCAGGAGCCTCATGCAAGACACGCCTGGAAAAGCAGTTTAAAGTAAGCACACTCAGTTACTGAAGAACACAGATGGAAGTCAATATTATAACTTCTACATGGGAATGACCTTGTGATTGCAGTTGGTGTGCCAGTCCAATGCCAAACAAAATGATTGCAGCGCTGCCCTGAGTGACTGCAACAGAACCAAGAACAGGAACTGCTCTCTGATTCCTGGTGGGCCCATAAAACTACTGAGATTACTGTTATTATAGATAGGTGGATGGGTGAGTGGGTGGATGTATGGATGGAAGGATGAATAAATGGATGGATGGATTGATGGATGGGTGAATAGGTGGATGCATGGCTAGGTGGGCGGGTTTATGGATGTGTGGGTGGGTGTTTGGGCAGGTGGATCACATGATGAATGGGTAGATGGGCATTTAATTGGGTTAATACATGGGTGAGTTAGTGGTTGGGTGGATGGATGCATGGATGGGTAAGTGGGTGTGCGATTGGATAGATGGATGGATGGATGGATGGATGGATGGGTGGGTTGATGAATTGGCGGGTGGATGGAAGAATGGATGGGTGGATGGGCCAGTCAATGGAAGGTTGGATCAGTGGAAGGAGAAATAAATGGTTGGATGAATAGGTAGAAGGGTAAATAAATTGGTTAGATGGATGGATAGCTGATGGACAGGTGGATAGATAAATAGATTGGTGGATGAATAGGTAGGTGAGTGAATAAATTGGCTATATACATGGATGTATTGTTGGATGGATGGATGGATGGATGGATGGATGGATGGATGGATGGATGGATGGATGCATGGGCAAGTGGGTTTGTGGATAGGTGGCTGGGTGCTTAGGTGGGTGGATGCATGTATGGGCAGGTGGGTGTGTGTATGGGTGGATGGATAAATGTATGGGTGGATGAATAGGTAGGTGGGTGAATAAATTGGCTGGACAGATAGATGGATGGATGGATGGATGGTTGAATGGCCATTCAAGTGGGTTTATGGATGAAAGGGTGAGTGGCTGGGCGGACTGATGCATGGATAGGTGGGTGAGTGAGTGTATGGATGGATGGAAGAACGGGTGGATGGGCGAACTGATATTTTTATGGATGGTCGGGTGGGTGAATGGCAAAATGAATGGGTGGATGAATAGATAGGTGGGTGAATTAATTGGCTAGATAGATGGGTGGATGAATCGGCGGTCAAGTGGGTTTATGGATGGACGGGTGAGTGGGTGGACTGATGCATGGATGTGTATTAATGGATAAAAGAATGGGTGGATCGCCAGCTGAGCAAATGGTCTTATGGATGGTTGGGCAGGTGGATGGATAAATGAATGGTTAGATAAATTGGCTAGATAGATGGGTGGATGAATGGATGGATGAATGGGCAGTTGAGGGGGTTTATGGATGGATGGGTAAGTCGTTTTGTGGACTGATGCATGGATAGGCATTTGAGTGGGTGTATGGATGGATGAAAGAATGGGTGGATGAGTGGGTGAGAAAATGGTCTTATGGATGGTTGGGTAGGTGGTTGGATAAAAGAGTGAGTGGATGAATGGGTTGGTGGTTAAAAAAATAGGATAGATGTGTGGATAAAGGATTGATGGATATCGGGTGGGTTTATGGATGGGTGGGTGAATGGTTGGCGGACTGATGCATGAATGGGCAAGTGGGTGGGTGTATGAATGGATGGAGGAATGGTTGGATGGGTGGGCAAGCGAGCGAATGATCTTATAAATGGATAAATAGATGGATGGATTGATGGATGTATTAACAAATGGACAGACAGAAAGATAGAGAGATAGAATGATTGATTGGGCAAATTAGATGTACAGATGTATAGACAAATAGATGGAGGGATGAGTAGACAGAATAATAGACAAGCAGATGAATAGATACAGAGATAGTTAGTTCCACAAAAGTGACTGTGGTGTGTTTTGCAGTGGAGAAGTCTCGAGTGTGTGTGTCCTCGTCAGCAGGAGAAACATCAGATTACATCAACGCCTCATATGTCATGGTGAGACATTCAATGCTTCTCTCTATCTGCTCATTCACATGAACAAAGCTAACGTATGAATGCTTTTATATCAGGGCTATCGGCAAAACAAAGAGTTCATCATTACCCAGAATCCTTTGCCCAACACAGTGAAGGACTTATGGAGGATGATATGGGATCAAAATTCCCAGGTTATAGTTTCACTGCCGGACACGAGCAGCACGGTCAGTACTGCTGTCAACAGATTTTATTGCTAAATGCTTTATAGTATCACAAATACGGCTGCAAGATTAATTAAAATAAAATGGTGTAATGTTTGGAAAAATAATTAGACCATATTAGGTATTTTATCGTCAAAAAGTTCATTGTATTGTTCTCCTAAACACTTTTTAAAAAATGTAACTTTACTGTGATTTTTTTACAATAGTAATTTGATTAATTTGGTATTTTTAAATGATTGTACTTATCAGTATTACTACTACTACTACTACAAATGATTTTTTTCATATTAGTTATTTTATTAGTAGAACTCATTTATAGCTATTTTGATAGTAAAGCACAATTAATAATAAAAAAACTAATTAAATCAAAATTAATTCAAAAAAGAAAAATGTATATGAAAGAAAGAAGTATTTGGAAAATAACAAATATTTAGATTTATTTAAAAAAAAAAAAAAAAAAAAACACCTGTGTCATTTTGTGAACAACCAGCATTTATAGGGTTAAAATTCTGAAAATTAATGATTGTTTGTTTATTATGATTAGTACTGATGCTGGTTAAAAAAATCCCTGATCAGATCACACGATTTTGGCACGATTTCCTTGATGTAGTGACTCGTGGAGAAACAAATGGCCGTCATGACACAATCGTTTCTTCTCGTGTAATGTAGCATAGGTTTCGACAACTTATAGCATGTGTGCGACGCCTCACGACACCATCGCAGAAAGCAAGTTTAATTTTTAAAGTAGCAAGTTTAATTTTTTCCCGAACTTCAAGACGAGTTCCGTCACTTGGGTGAAACTGGACAATAGGAGCACATCATTTCCCAGGTATCTCAGCTGCTGCTGTTAATCCGCACGGGTGGATAAGATCAATCATTAGTTAATGCAAATTTAACTACTTTTTTAAAAATAATAAAGTGTTAAGCAATTTTATCAGACAGACTGGCATAAATTTACAGACATCTCCATTCTCTCTGCCTTCCGACCAAGTTCGTTCTTCAGGGGTAATCTGGAAACATGTTCAGTGCTGCTAATACATTGTAAAAGCCTGTCTTGCTTATTCAAATTACTTGATTAAACTAACTTAATTTAAACTTACCAGCAATGAATGATTTGTCATTTAAAATGAAAACAGTTTAATATAGTCTTCTCTGAAACTGTGAATATTTCTTTTTAATTTTATTTAGGCCAGATTTTATTTTATTTAACAAACCAGTGGACTGGTTTTGAAGCACGTCAGGTCAGATTTTATTTGTTATTCTTGTTTATCTAACTAACTAAAAAAATAATAATAATAAAAAAGGAAATTAAAATTAAGATATAAATTATACCAAACAAAATTTGTTTTAAAAATTTATTTTATCCAAAAAAATATACAAATTAATTTTTGTTTGTGCCCGTCCACTACTCAACTGTGTGGGTGGATGATTTGTTTCACTCCATGGAAAATAAGGCATTAATTTAAAGAATGCTTCCCTGTAATTCTTGTATCACAAACCTCATTGCATTGTCATTATATTGGCTTGAGCATCATATTTTTCCTTAGTGCTAATGTGCTTTCATTTTCTCCATCTTACTCGCGACAAATTCAGCCGAGAGAGTGTTTAATAATCAAACATGGCTGGAAAATATACATTTATATTTAAAACAAAATATCTTATTAAAAATTAAATATACCTTTGATCCTATCAGTGTCATAACGAATGCCCTTAAATAATAGCCCATTTGTCACCAAGCATGATTGTTTATTGAGACTGACAAAAGATTAACAAGATAAGAAATATTGTTATAGTAAACCTTGTGACTGCTTTGGGAAATAAATTTCATCGTAGATGTCACGGGATGACTGATCATGAAGGAATGTGTAGTCTGACTTATTTGTTACCCACGACAAGTCAAGATTTTATTTAGACATTATTGCATAATCTGATATAGTGACTTTCGTAACCAACAATAAAAATCATGTGACCAGGGCTTAAGAGGAACTTTTTTTTTGCCCTAGAGTTAAACGATAAAATATAAAAAAATATCATTATTATTGAGTTTGATTATTAATATTACTAACATATTAGTAATATATAATAGTAATAGTATAATAGTGTAATAATAGTATTATTAACATTATTGGCATAATCATATATAATCACACATTTCTGGCTAAACTATGCAGTTCTACAGGCACCAGGGCAATTTTTTTTCTGATAATGTCCAGTTATTTCCAGATGATCTTCCAATACTGAATGAAACTGATTGCCCTTTTATTAATCTCTCATTCCCTTTCTCCCTCCATCATTTTCTTCTATTCCACTCCTAGACAGAAGACAGCGAGCCAGTCATATTCTGGCCTACAAGAGATCAGCCAATCATCTACGAGACGTTCTCTGTATCATTAAGAGGGGAGGACCATGTGTGCCTGTCCAATGAAGACATGTTGATAGTGCAGGATTACATCTTAGAGGCGACTAAGGTAATACAGTAACACAGCCAATCAGATTTCACGACTAATATTAGCAACAACAACAACAAAAAACTGAATCAGATATATATTACCCATAATTCACAGAAGAGGAAGCTACCATCGTAAAGCTATGATAATCAATTCAGTGAGATGTAAATGAGCGATTTCTGTGCGTCATTTCTCCAAAACCATTGAAAAACACGAACGTGGGCATCTGTTTTGAAGATCGCAGCTGGTGCCTGCCGTACGATTGTGGAAAATATTAGGAAGAGCAAATGGCTGCTGACGAAAGTGAGAACAGAGTCTGTTAAACAAACATCTGGTGCTTTTCACACACTTAGCATTAAACCATCTGTATCTGAAGCACATTGGTTAGACTGCATACGCCTGATCATGAACACACACAGGCACACACACACACACTCACACACAGGTTTTGGTGGTTTATGAGCACTCTACATTGGCGTAATGTCTTTTATACTCCAAAAACTGCCTATATAGCCTTACCCTACTCGACCCCTACCCTCTGTTTTATATAGAGAAAACAGAAAAGGGGCAAGACATGAACCACTAGGAACCTCAGCATTTTGAATGTGAAAAGTATGATTTCATTGTATTGACAGGTCATGTCCTCATAAACCAACTCAACATTGTAATACCTAGGTAATACACTGGGTTGAGTTGAATGTAATAAGCCAGTTACTGTTTATTTAAATAAATAAATTTTACCTTTGAAATAATAAAAGGATTAATTATTATTCTTAGGCAATAAAAAAATAATTATATATATATATATATATATATATATATATATATATATATATATATATATATATATATATATATATATATATATATTAATGATTTGATCTATCTATCTATCTATCTATCTATCTATCTATCTATCTATCTATCTATCTATCTATCTATCTATCTATCTATCTATCTATCTATCTCTCTCTCTCTCTCTCTCTCTCTCTCTCTCTCTCTATATATATATATATATATATATATATATATATATATATATATATATACACACACACACACACACACACACACACACACACACACACACACACACCCACACAAATATATATATACACTCGCCAGCCACTTTATTAGGTACACCTTACTAATACCGGGTTGGACCGCTTTTGCCTTCAGAACTGCCTTACATTGGTTTGGCTCATTTCTTGAAACAGAAATAATATTCTCAAAACAAAACAACATGGACAAACCTCCAAAACTACTAGGCAATTGTTCACAACAGAATTAAATTTCTCATTAGTTTCATCAAATTGCAAATGTCTAAGTACATCTTTGCAAATGATTAAGTACAGATAGCCTACATTCAGCACAATTTCCAAGTAAATAGATCTAGTTGATCTGAACTGATTGTAGATTCTCAGTTCAATGGTTGTTCTCTCCAAAATATGTTAGGGTCATTTCATTGTATGTCATTACATGCACAATAGTCTGTTCAATTGTCAAAATTAATCAAGACCTTAATACCATGAATACCATAGGTGAATCCCTGGAACATTTGATTACAATTTATTACAGCTTATTATTTTAATGTACAATTTATTACATTCTTTTTGCTCTGACATATGGAAGTTACTTAATGTGTGGTTGATCATTACAATAAAAAAGAAGTTACTATTTCTGTGGCAGTATGAGTGCAATGTGTGACGTCAAACCTTGGAGGCTACTCTTACCCTTAAATCCTATTTCTTTTTTCAGTTTTATACACAATTGAATTCTGTTACCTAGACAAAAAAATAAATAAAAATACAGTAACCAATCTCCCATTCCACCACATCCCAAAGGTGCTCTCTGGCGACTGTGTAAGCCATTTGAGTACTGTGAACTCATTGTCATGTTCAAGAAACCAGTCTGAGATGATTCACGCTTTATGACATGGCACGTTATCCTGCTGGAAATAGCCATCAGAAGATGGGTACACTGTGCTCATAAATGGATGGACATGGTCAGCAACAATACTCAATACTGTTGACACGATGCTCAACTGGAAATAATGGGCCCAAAGTGTGCCAAACAAAATCCTCCATTACCATTACACCAACACCAGCAGCCTGAACTGTTGATACAAGGCAGGATAGATCCATGCTTTCATGTTGTTGATGCCAAATTCTAACATCTGGCAGTTTCCTATTCTTAGCAGACAGGAGTGGCAACTGGCGTGGTCCACAGAGATGCTCCTCTGCATACCTCAGTTGTAACGAGTGGTTATTCGAGTTACTGTTGTCTTTCTATCAGATCGAACCAATCTGCCAATTCTTATCTGACCTCTGGCATCAACGAGGCATTTGTGTCCACAGAACTGTCACTTACTAAATATTTTTTTATTTTTCTGTAAACTCTAGAGAGGGTTATGCATGAAAATCCCAATATATCAGCAGTTTCAGAAATACTCAGACCAGCCCATTTGGCACTAACAACATTGCCACGTTCAGTCACTTAAATCACCTTTCTTCCCCATTCTGATGCTCGGTTGGTATCAATGTGGCATCAAAGTACCGCGTCAGCACTCCAAGATCAGATGACTGATTCAGTCGGTGCAGCACCTGAAGAGTGACTGTAGGAGCTGCGATGATGACACTGATATTACACGATTGGCTTAGTTCACAGCATGACAACAACCATGTGTGTTTAGGGTTTATTATTGGACAAATTATGTTTAACAAATTTAAAAACAAACAATTCCTTTTTATGCCATCTCTATCTTGTACACATCATGCTTATTAAAACACTACAAATATTTTACGGCAGTATTATCTTTTGTTAAATAATTTGTTTATAAAGGCTAGATTGTCTGCACAGGTTTATTTTCAACCTTTTTATATAGACTATTTACTGTATTCAGCTCCATGAATGATTTACTTATATATTTTAGTGAATAACCTAAATATTAACTCAAATAAGTATTACAGACTTGTAATAAAATAATTATCATCATTGATCCTGACACCCCTATAAAGGTTTCTTAACAAATTAAGTTAAAGAACTATTTTATTAAATATTTATAAAATTATTTATATGATAATAAAATATATAGTTTTGTCCTGTAAAGCCGAAGCGACATCGATGTACGCTCATTCTGGGAAACTTCTACTTAAAGTGTAGCTCACTTATTTTAGGAATCTCCTTTTGTTCAATCTTTTTGAATTAATGCGCTTTTCTGAAAAGGCTTTCATCATCCAAAATAATCTTTATCATTGTTTAAGACAATCAAAGCACCTTGTTTTGGATTTTACACTAATATATATAGTAAAGTTTTATATTTATAAATGTAAATAAATGTAAACCCCTTTTTAGCATAATCAAGCAAGAAATATTAACCTAAACAGTGATGTTTAAACTCCTATAATTTGTGCTTATTGCTTTGTACTTAATAGAACTATTTAATTTTATGTTTATATTACCCTCTCGTTTCCCCTTATTTCTCTTGTACGTTTGTTATACATTTAATTAATAATTTCCTTATTGTTTAAAATGAATTAGTTTGTAGAGACTGTATTCCGCTTTGTTTGTACTGTAAATCTTAAGTTGTTATAAATAAAATTAAATAAGAGTAAAAAATGATGATGACGCCATGTGATCGGTGAGCATGACAGCCGCAACTTTGAGTGTCCGGCTGTCTGGCTCCGTTTTCAACTTCGCCCCCACCTGCACTCAGCCAATCTCATAGAACACCGGCTGAAGCCATGGTTCAAGTCGAATCCACCTCATGTCTACATACTGCGCCACTGCCTTGCCATAAAAGATACATTTAAAAAAAATAAATCATAGCTTAATCCACAAATCAAACAAATCTAATGATTTACACTATGTGATTTTTTGCATAATGATAACTTCGCATCAAACTGAGGCTTTCGTTTTATTGACCTTACTCTTCAATGCGAAAGTGGGCTCCTTTTTGCGGTTGTTTTAGAACTTCTGATTCAGTTGTCTATGGGGGAAATGACTAGGAATAAAAACACCAAAAAACAGCCAAACTACTAGCTCTACAAACAAGTGTGTTCGTTACTATACAGACAAAGAAGAATAGAATAATAAAAATACATAAGTTTGCAATATCGAGCAGTGTAAAGAGCTGTTTTTAACGTCTGAAAATGAATGGAAGTGAATGAGACTGGAAGTCTTGAGCCAAAAAGATTGCCTGTGGCCGCTCTTACGCGAATAATAAGGTCAATAGCTGTATAAACTAAAAACATGGATGCAAATCACTGCAATACTACATGTAAAAAACTAAATTATTAAATGCTATAGTAAGCTACTATTACGCCATGTGATCGGTGAGCAAGACAGCCGCAACTTTGAGTGTCCGGCTGTCTGGCTCCGTTTTCAACTTCGCCCCCACCTGCACTCAGCTAATCTCATAGAACTCCGGCTGCAGCCATGATTCAAGTCGAAGGCACCTCATGTCTACATACTGCGCCACTGCCTTGCCATAAAAGATACATTTAAAAAAAATAAATCATAGCTTAATCCACAAATCAAACAAATCTAATGATTTACACTACGTGATTTTTTGCATAATGATAACTCCGCATCAAACTGAGGCTTTCGTTTTATTGACCTTACTCTTCAATGTGGAAGTGGGCTCCTTTTTGCGGTTGTTTTAGAACTTCTGATTCAGTTGTCTATGGGGGAAATGACTAGGAATAAAAACACCAAAAAACAGCCAAACTACTAGCTCTACAAACAAGTGTGTTCGTTACTATACAGACAAAGAAGAATAGAATAATAAGAATACATAAGTTTGCAATATCGAGCAGTGTAAAGAGCTGTTTTTAACGTCTGAAAATGAATGGAAGTAAATGAGACTGGAAGTCTTGAGCCAAAAAGATTGGCTGTGGCCGCTCTTACGCGAAGAATAAGGTCAATAGCTGTATAAACTAAAAACATGGATGCAAATCACTGCAATACTACATGTAAAAAACTAAATTATTAAATGCTATAGTAAGCTACTATTACGCCATGTGATCGGTGAGCATGACAGCCGCAACTTTGAGTGTCCGGCTGTCTGGCTCCGTTTTCAACTTCGCCCCCACCTGCACTCAGCTAATCTCATAGAACACAGGCTGCAGCCATGGTTCAAGTCGAAAGCACCTCATGTCTACATACCTAAATGCATTGAGTTGCTGCGATGTGATTAGAAATTTGCGTTAACAAGCAGTTTCTACAGGTGTACCTAATAAAGTGGCCGATGAGTGTATATATGTGTGTGTGTGTATATTTACATATTTACTTTATACAAATATATATTTTTCATATACAAATATGTGATTTGTCAACTAAAGAGGCTTATATTAAAGGAATACACATGCTTAAAAACAATGAAGTGATCCTGTAATTAATGTCAATATATCATACTGTATGTATGAAATAGTCATTAATACTTTGAAACACTTTTGTTCTGATGTTTAACATTTCTTAAGTGTTAATCTTTTTAAATGAATCTAAAAGGATGTCCAATTAAAATAGTTGAATTCATATTCTGTTTGCTTTGAGATTTATAACAATAGTAAGTAGTATTGAGTCAAGCAATTACACTTTGAGTAGTTTGTTACTTTTTAGACAAAGTAACTATAAAGTAAATTAAATACAGTTTTTATGATGTAATTAATGAATTACTTTTTATAATTACCGTACCCAACCATGTCACTCTCACACACACACACACACACACACACACACACACACACACACACACACACACACACACACACACACACACACACACACACACACACACACACACACACACACACACACACACACACACACACACACACACACACACACACAAATTAATCTCTTTTCTCTGTCTTTCAGGATGACTTTGTTCTAGAAGTGAAGCATTTCCGCAGCCCACGTTGGCCAAACCCAGACAGTCCCATCAGTAGCGTCTTCGAGATGATCAGAATCATCCAAAAAGAGGCCAGCTCCAAAGATGGACCAATGGTCATTCATGATGAGTGAGTTGCATCTTGGCCCTGAAGGGGACACACACTGCGTCTTGGAAAAGACACAGTTTTCTGTGTTCCAGAAGCCAACGGGTCATCTAACTGTCTGCTGTCCACAGCTACTCCTGCCCAGCTTTGAATAGCATGAAAATCCATTTTTGCTAGACTAGAGATGTTGGAGCAGCTGTCAAATAGTAATAATAGCTTCAAAACTAGAAATAGTATGCTGTTATAATAATAAATAGTAGTTTTTGGTAACACTTTACAATAAGGTTCATTAGTTAATGCATTTACTAACATGAACTAATCATGAACAACACATGTACAGCAATTATTAATCATAATTAAACATTTAGAAATGCATTATGAACATCCAAGTTTGTGCTTGATAACATTAGTTAATGTACCATGAGTTAACATGAACTAACAATGAACTACTGTATTTTCATTAACTAACGTTAACTAGCATGAACAAATACAGTAGTAGATGTATTGTTCATTGTTTGTTCATGTTAGTAAATGCATTAAATAACATTAACTAATGAACCTTATTGTAAAGTGTGACCTAGTTTTTTATATTGTAATTGCATTTAATCTAATTTATTTTAAAAATATTAAAATTAAGGGGCATAGGGATGCACATATTAACCAAATAGCCGTTAAGGTTAATTTTTATAATATATTAATATTATATATTAATATACATATATTTAATAATATATGTATTATTTAAGTTTTGCTGCATAAATGTAGAACACATATTTGTTAACTGGCAGGGTGGTAACACCTTCCTAGATGTATTTTGCCAAAATGAAAGGAGCAAAAAGAAAGATATTGGTGGTTACAGTTTGACACAGACGAGTTTATGCCAAACCAGGGCTAATGGTAATGCCTCTCTCCTGGATCTGTGTCATAAACACCTCTGTCTCTTTGCACAAGTGGAGGAAGAAGCCGCAAAAACAAACATTTTCTGAAATGTGGAGTAGGAGCGTCTGGGTTTTCTCTTCATCAGAGCACGTTGCGGCACCACTCATGAACACAACAGATGCAGTTTTGAGGATTTTGAGTACAAAATACCAATTTCTATTCAGAAGGTTACAGTTATTATTAGTTCTTGTAAAAGATATATTTTTAAAAAATCATAGCTTAATCTACAAATCAAACAAATCCAATGATTTAGGCTACGTGATTTTTTGCATAATGATAACTCCGCATCAAACTGAGGCTTTCGTTTTATTGACCTTATTCTTTAATGCGGAAGTGGGCTCCTTTTTGTGGTTGTTTTAGAACTTCTGATACAGTTGTCTATGGGGGAAATGACTAGGAATAAAAACAGCAAAAAACGGCCAAACTACTAGCTCTACAAACAAGTGTGTTCGTTACTATACAGACAAAGAAGAATAGAATAATAAGAAAACATAAGTTTGCAACATCAAGCAGTGTAAAGAGCTGTTTTTAACGTCTGAAAACGAATGGAAGTGAATGAGACCGGAAGTCTTGAGCCAAAAAGATTGGCTGTGGCTGCTCTTACGCGAAGAATAAGGTCAATAGCTGTATAAACTATAAACCATGGATGCAAATCACTGCAATACTACATGTAAAAAACTAAATTATTAAATGCTACAGTAAGCTATACTTAAAGAAAGTGAACATACCTCATCATGAACCACGAGTGAAAGAGGAAATGAAAGCACATAAGCTCTAAGGCAATGGCGTCCTCTGTTCGGCAGGGCAGGTGTCCTGCATATTTTGGTTCTAACCCCAATTAAACAAACCTGAACAAGCTAATCAAGCTCTTTCTAGGTATCCTAGACTTCTAGGGAGGTGTGTGGGAGGAAGTTGGAGCTAAACTATGCAGGACACCGGCCCTCCAGGATTGTGGACACCCCTGCTCTAATGTAAAATCAGATGCTCAGGACATAATCTTTAAAATAATGACTTCTATTAAAAATGTTGACAGAGGTTTGTGATATAACAATTACAGAGGAACATTAATTAAATGCATATTTGCTTTGGAATTTTTATTTGACGGAAGAAAACATATAATTGGAAAAAGCTTATGCTGGTTATTAAAAAGGATTCAGTCAATGTTTTCCTTTTGTAATCTAAATCAGTAAATCAAGTGAAAATATCTAGGGCAGGCTAGTTTATTTTATTCTTTTTATTTAGTTTATTCTGTTTTTCTATGCTGTTGGAAAAACTGCAGGTGCTTGAAGATGCTGTTAATAATGTTGTGTATGCTGTTTTTCGCATGTTAAAATAAATCACTATTTTAAAATGCAATATTTAATGTGTCAGACATAAAATAGACGTGTCATTTATTATTTTTTTAGTATTAAATAATAATTTGATAATAATCTTACCTGTTAACAGTTATTATTCAGTTGTTGGTTGGGAAAACTAACCGAAATGAGCCAAAGGGGCATATTTATTTTGTAGGCCCCTATATAAAATTAATTTTACTTTCATTTGTTTATTCATTTTTTTACTCAAATTCCATTTAAATTGTATTGGCCAAAACGTATATTACCAAAAAAATAAATTAGGATGTACTAAAAATGAATTTTTAGTAACCCTTTAAAAATACTTTTTTTTTTTGAATATGTTTTTTATTATTATGCACCTTTAAAACTATGATCCACCTTTAAAAGAATCACAAAGCACTTTACAAGCATATGAAAATTATGAATCAATAAATGTTTTTCCTTCATGTTTGTATCTATTGTAAAGCATCCTTCAGCAATGTAAATCCTGCACTGCCTAAGCAGTGTGGGTGTTTTAATGCACGTCTTGGTGTTTACATTTTTGAAATATCCCCAAAAAAGCATTTAGAGAAAACAGAAAGGGACCGAGACAAGAACCTTGTGGAACCCCAAATGATTTAGACCCGCATGAATCAACAAAACTCCCGTATTTTACAGCAAAGATTCTCTTATTTAAATAAAACAGGAATAACTTCAGTGTAAGCCCCCTGATTCCCACCCACGGTCTCAAAACGGTTCAGGGATTGCATTCAGAGACCGCTTCATTCCTGATGGCTACATGCAGTGCTTGTCAAAACATAGATCAGCGGCACATCAATGATGCCCAAAACTGTTGTTTATGTAGGTGGCTCACTAGGGTTAGAACTGAACATGCTTTATCATAGATTTGTTTAATAATCTGTTCTGATGGTTTCTGAAGGCATGATTTCCCTTTGTTTCTGCAGACATGGCGGTGTGACTGCTGGAACATTCTGTGCGCTGTTCACTCTACTTCAACAGCTTGAGGCCGAGAGTGTGGTGGACGTCTATATGGTGGCCAAGATGATCAACCTCATGAGGCCTGGAGTCTTCACTGACATTGTGAGGGATTATTTGATCATATGCATGTACACGGAACTGGATAGATTACTTTTGGATTGTAGTTAGTTACTGATTGCAAATTGAATTTATAATCCGTAATATAATCTCTTGGACGACCCGGTGGCACAGTGGGTCTGTTGTCAATTCTGTGTGGAGTTTGCATGTTCTCCCCGTGTCTGCTTGAGTTTTCTCACGGTGCTCCGGTTTCCCCCACAGTCCAAAGACATGTGGTATACTGTATGTAGGTGAATTGGGGAGGCTAAATTGGCTGTAGTGTGTGTGGATGTCCTGGTCCTCCAGGTTGAGCTAACAACCCACCATATAAAATTTGACGTTACGAAACACCAATATGGTGCGGCTAAATATCAATATATAAATGGCTTTTTGAATAAGTAAGTAATGTAATCTCTTATCCCTGCTGAAAAATCCAGCTTAAACCAGCCTAGGCTGGTTGGCTGGTTTTAGCTGGTTGACCAGCCTGGTTTTAGAGGGGTTTTGGCCATTTCCGGGCTGGTTTCCACCCATTTCCAGCCTGGAAAATGACCAGCCAAATCCAGCTAAAACCAGCTCGACCAGCCTGGCTTAAGGCGGATATAGGTGGTTTTGGCTGGACTTCCAGCTTGGCTAGGAGGGTCAAGCTGGTTTTAGCTGGTCATCTTCTAGCCTGACCAGCTAAGACCAGGCTGATAATGGCTGGAGACCAGCCTGAAAGTGGCCAAAACCCCTCTAAAACCAGCCTGGTCGACCAGCTAAAACCAGCCAACCAGCCTAGGCTGGTTTAAGCTGGATTTTTCAGCAGGGATGCTGTGTTCAGACCAGACACGGCATGCGCAGATAAATCGCTCTATTCACATGTAAATAGATGTGTGAACATTTCGAGTTTACAGGCTTCATTCGCGCGTTAAATTCGCTTCATATGGCGTCAAATTCATCTCAAAATAGACACAAATTTGCGTCATGGGCAGGGCTTCAGTCCGTCCGGTGACTCCAGCTCTGTTGCTAAATGGCTAACACATTTTTTTTGAGAAAATAGCTGTTTATGTGCCTTTCTGAAGGCTGAAAAACAGTGTAGATACGTTACAATAGTCTATTAGATCCATTTAGAGGTGCACCCAGCTCTGAGCTCATAAACTCCTACAGAAACTGTGATAATGGAAGCTTTCAATGATGAACTGTTGTCAAGTGTCAGCAGGAGGATTTCCCCCCCGGGACATTAACAACAGTCATTACATCATAATCACGTCTCAACAAGACAAAGCTCCTGATTGGTTAACTTGGCGTGAATGTCTGCTGAAGTTCAGATTTTCCAACTTAAACGATTCGAGCAAAACGATCAACTCGCACCGTTTCATTCGCACAAATTGCGTCATTCGCACTGCCTCTTGCACGCATCGTGCCGCAAGGTGTCTATTCGTGTCTTTGCATTGACTTAACATGTAAATCACGTGTGTGGTGTGAACGCAGCATAAGGTTAGACTTATACAGTCACAAAATTGGACTACTTTTGAATTACATTTAGATTACTTTTGTAATGTACTTTTTGTGGATCCCTTTTATTTAGATTACCCTTACTTAATGATTGCAGCAGAATTTTGACACCACTGCTATTGTGTAAACATGTAATCTATTAAAAACTAACTGTATTTGAAAGCATGTTAAATAGTACTTTAGGTTAATTACAAATACTTGATTTTTGAAATCTGATATCGTAATTCAGATGACAGTTACTATCCAGGCCTGCATTTATACATACAGTGGTCCCTTGCTATAACGCGGTTCACTTACCACTTTTTCGCGCAATTTGACATGTTTTTTTCATTGTGTTCTGTGTCCTGATTAGCACATTGTGTTCTGCGTCCTGACTGGCTGACCATTGTTGATCAATCTCCTCCATGCCGTGTCTCCTGTACATTACAGAATGAATTTAGGTTGCCAAATTTATATAAATGTTCGATCGAGCAGTGTGACTTTGAAGTGCTGGACTGTATGTTTGCAAGTTCTCTCCTCACAATGAACGAAATGTTCTGCACTTGCAAAGGCAACTGCGGTAACACCCAAAAGGCTGAGGAAGATGCTAACTGTCGCACAAAAAATTGGACTGTTCTGGACATGCTTAAGGAACGAAGACGTTACGCGGCTGTAGGGCGCCATTACGGAATAAATAAATCAGGATCAAATGGTTTTGATCTTTGGTTTCATTCTATAATACTGCACTTATTTTTCTACGAAGGTTTGAACTTTGTTTAAACTAGAGAAAAAAGTGTGAAAATGTTAATGCCTGTCTAAGAAAAAAAGTATATAAAGTGTGTAGTGAGGGGTTTTACAGCCTTAAAACATCCATAATAATGTTACTAATGCTACTTTGCGGATTTCACCTATTGAGGGTTATTTTTATAACATAACTCCCGCGAATAACGAGGGACCACTGTAAACAGAATTTGTGTGTATAGAGTTTTTTTGTCTATATAGATTAGAGATCAAAATTTTGGAAAATCTTACGTTTCCTAGATTTTTTATTATTCCTATTTGAAGTTACAGGAGGAGTAAATAAAAGTATACTGCATTTAATAAGTTACATATTCTAGCGATAATAATTATTAATAAAAACATAAATTGCTAATGACAAAAAAAAGGTATGGGTTTGAATAAAATGTTAAATATTTGTTTTATTCTATGAATACATTTTATGTTTTATACCATTTCTACCTAATTATTTTAGGTAATATTAGAAATATTTTTACATTTTTTTTCCAATTAAAATAATATAATTTTGCGCTATTTCTTTTTTAGTAACTAACAATTGGTCAGAATAACAAATATTTCTATTTTATATTAATGTAGATCAAGTTTTTTTTCACCAAACATTGATTTCTTACATAACCCTTTAACTGCCATACCAAGAAAAACATTTATGGATTGCATTTTTTAACTCCTAATGTCACTAGTTGACACACTCAATGCATTTTTTCCAACACATCCCATAATTTTTAAAATATCAACCTCTAACAAATGGTTAATAGGTCGGTGTATGGTAAAAGTACCGGAGTTAGTACATATACTATGAAAAATCTGAAAAAAAGAAGTGTAAGACCAATTTATTTTAAAAACATAATCAAAATATATCATTTTTGAATATTAAATCACCTTTATTTTTTGAAGTATGCCATAAAACAGAGTTTTTCAACTGGTGGGTCGTGACCCAAAAGTGGGTCGTGGGAATATTTTCAGGGGGTCGCAAAGTGTGTGGTCAAAACAACAAAAGCTTAATTTTTTACCTATTTTGCTTATACTGGACATTTACTTTGAAATGCGCACGACAACCCTACCGTTTGACGTGAAATTTTATTTAATTATAGCAACAAATATGCACTTTATGTTTACTTTATGTATGAAATGTATGGATTTATTTATATGTTGACAACAAAAAAGACTTAAAGCCTCAGTGTGCCATAAGTAGTGAGGTGCTCTCACAAGAGAGCATAAAATCTAAACTAAAACGACATTTAGAAACCAGACAACATGTTTAATTAACAGTTCAGTTTAGTTCATGGTAACTGAACCTTTCCTTACCCTAACCACTGTTTGCAGTATTTGTCGTTTTTACTTTGTAATATTTCTATAATTTGATACATTTTGTAATGACAGCATAATAAACATAAAATACTGTTTATTTATAAATATTGATCATTTTTTCTTAGGATTTATCTGTCACTACTTATGTATGTTAACAAATAAATACATAATTCTAAATAAATCTAATTCCTAAATTTATATTATAGTTCCTAAAAATTTGGGTCATGGCTTGATGACCATGTAAAAATGTGGTTCCCATGGCCAAACCAGTTAAGAAACCGTTCCATAAAATAATTGTCAAAATATGACCAACCATTTGGTAGAGTAGGCAGTTAAACGTTTTAAGAATAAAACTGTGATATTGTGTATATAATCATTTTTGTAATTTTATATATATAAAAAAAGTTTAAATTTGTAATAAATTGGCACCCTGACTTTTTTCAAAATTGAGTTATTGACATATTCTTATTAAATGACAAATTAACAAACTAAATTAACATTATGGGATGTTAACAAATGTTACACACATGCTGTTTGCTATGGAATGCAAAAACTTTGAAGCTCAATATCTCAAAACCATTCAGAACGTAGATAGAAAATTATAATTCCAAGGTGATGAAATTCTCATCAGTAGTTTACAAAATAAAATGTCAATTTCAAAAAGTGTATACGTCTTAAATTCAAAGAAACTGAGAAGGACACACGCATGTTAATGTGTTATTGCATAGGCTATATATTTTACATAAGATAAAAAAAAACATCAAAAATATGCTTATGTTAAAGTTTTCATAGAATATATGAGCTTTTATAGTTGAATATTGAAATATATTTATATCTGTAACTTTAACGTTTCCCATGTGTGTGCAGACTATTGGCATTTAGACATTTTAAAGGAAATGTAGTGACTCTTTTTCGCATCTATCTAGAGTTGGCAGCAAAGCTGATGAAGGAAAAAGTCAGTCATTAATAATCCTGCCCTGAGGTGGAATTAACTCCAATCCACTTGGGAAAATTGAATATTTTAAGTGGTATGTTGTGGTCAAACTACCAACATGTTCATGTTTTTTTTTTTTTTTTTTTTGATGATGGGATAGGATCAGTATCAGTTCCTCTACAAAGCCATTCTGAGTTTGGTCAGCACCCAAGAAGACGAGCAAGCGCTACAGTCCTCCGACAACAACGGCACGGTCCCAGGAGACGTCTCGAGTGCGACCGAGAGTCTGGAATCCTTGGTGTAACCATAGTGATGAGCCGGCACAGGAAAAAGACTCATTTTTTTCTATCAAAGAATGCTCTTGTTTTCCCTCAGTCCATCACTGAACTGATAGAGCTCTGCTGGATGCAGCGCCCTCCCGAAACGTGTGCCTTTGTACACTCCACATTTTTAATAATCGTTTTGTGCTAATGTCTTACCTACTAATGTCTTTCTCATAGAATCTCATATTTATTTGCTTAAAAGCTCGTTTAAAGGGGAAATCTGTTTTTGTTATTCTTTTAATAAGACTTTTTTAATTAGTCTATTTTTTGTAGTAGAATTTCAGCCACTGTTTTTTTCTTCCTTCATTCAAATATACAAAGAAAGTGGCAAAATCAGTCATGGATATAATATTCTAATGTGTAAATAATATTACAGCAACAACGTCGATGGACCAAATTTCTATTTATGTCTAGAATTTTATATTTGACGCACTAGTGCTTATAGGCGTTTGAGTCATTTAGTCAGATTTGAAATGCTGTTTTAATATTCCGGATGCCTCACTGATTGTTACTGACGTAAGCGTTATATACTGACACTGTATAGCTGTAGGTATTTTTTTTTTTCTCTGTTTTGTAGGATTAAACAAAAACAAGAAATCAAGTGGACTGGTCTTTTTATGGAGAGACATGATATATCCGTTATAACTAGTTAATAGACCATTATTAAACTGTTAGTTAACAAGTTATAAATGACTTGTTATATAAAAGTTAATAGTTTGTTAATTATTTATAACTGTGCCTTATAGACGGCCAATGGATAACTTACAAGCTGTTAGTTAACAAGTAAATTACTTCTTAACTGTATTTTATGATTTATAACTATGCCTAATAATTTATTAAGAGATCATGAACAAGCGGTTAGTAAATAACTTAATAAAGGCTTGTTAAGTATCAGTTAATAGTGAATATATGTTATTGGGACATTATTCTAGTTGCAGCTATTTTTCATTTATTAACTGTTAGTAAATGAGGAATAGTTGCAACTTTAGAATAACGTCCCAATAACATACTTAAGCTAATAACTAACACTTAACTAATATATTTACTCACACTTTACAGATTAGTTATTCTAAAGTGTTACCGAGACGTGTCATGTGCTTACATTGTGCTCATATAATCAAAAAGTCAGATGACATTAGTATTTGTGGTATTTTAAGTTAATCAGGTTTTAACTTCAAATTTGAAGTTATACAATCTTGATGACTTGAGTCAGATAATGCAAGTTAAAATATCTTGAATTACTTGATTCATCGTTTGTATTTAAGGTAGCAACTAATTTAACATGAAATTGGAATAATCAAATTTTGTGATATTTTATTTTTCGGCGATAAATATTGCTACAGGCGAAGCAGTGGCGCAGTAGGTAGTGCTGTCGCCTCACATCAAGAAGGTCGCTGGGTTAAGACTCGGTTCAACTGGCGTTTCTGTGTGGAGTTTGCATGTTCTCCCTGAATTTTCTGTTTCATGTTCTTCCTGAATCTTTTTTGTTTTGTCTCGTTTCTGGGATAAATATCTATAGATTCTTAGATCAAGTAACAATATTGTTCTGTTTTTAAGGTCAAAATTAAGAGTTTTTCCTTAAAACAACCAGTGGGGTGAGTAAAATAATCTGTTTTCGATTTAAAATGTAGACATTTGGAATAGAAACAAGATAAAAAGTGAAAGGAAATCATATAGATTCTGTGTAAATACAGTAATTAAATACATTTCTGTAGCTCCTAGTTAACTGTAGTTCAGACTCAACATTGTATATCTTGCGGTGTGATTATTGCGAATGCTTGATTGTAAATTATCTAATTTGGACATTAAGGTCTGACTTTGCGTAGACTAAAGTCTTGTCACTTGACAGAAAAATGTACAGTATAGAATATAAAGGCATGGTGCAGTGGGAAAATAATTAATATTGTGTATGACTCCCATAAGCTTGGAGGACTGCATCCATACATCTCTGCAATGACTCAAATAACTTATTGATAAAGTCTGAAACGGCAAAGAAAGCGTTCTTGCAGGACTTCCAGAGTTCATCAAGATTCTTTGGATTCATCTTCAGTGCCTCCATCTTACTCCAGACATGCTCAATAATGTTCATATCTGGAGACTGGGCTGGTTGATCCTGGAGCACCTTGACTTTCTTTGCTTTCAGAAATATGAAATATGAGAAGGACCGCTATCCTGCTGAAGAATTTGCCCTCTCCTGTGGTTTGTAATGTAATGGGCAGCACAAATGTCTTTGTCTCAAATGTCTCAGGCTGTTGATGTTGCCATCTGTTCAGCACATCTTTCATACGCCCTCATACTGAATGTAACCCCAAACCATGATTTTTTTCTTTACCAAACTTGACTGATTGCTGTTAAACATCCATGAACCCGCATAGACCCAAGATTCTCACAGATGATTCATCTGAAAAAATAACCTTTCACCACTTTTCCAAATGATCAACTAGAAAGTTGATCAAGTTATGATTTGTTGCTCTTACAACTGGGATCAACGACAAGACTTTTGTCAACCTACCTATAAACCTACCAGCACTATTTTAGTACTATCTAGTGTAGAAATGTATCTTTTTATAATAATATTGGTCCAATTTAAACTTTTAGTTTGTTTCTTTAGAGTTAAAAATAAATGGGTTAAAGTGAAAAACAATTAAAAAGTGGATGGGAAAAATAAGCTAATTCCAAAGTATGGTGGGAAAATCAATTTTTCCCCCCTAAATACTTTGGAATTTACCTGTGCATGTAAAAAAAATAAATATAAACTTGAAGCCTTTACAAAATGTTAAAAATATGTCAACGTGATTTGAATGTGGGAAGAAAATCTACAAAATTTACATACTATTAATAATTTTACAACTTAATTGAATCTTGCTGAGAGGCGCTGACTCTTTATAAAAACATAAATACTACATTACGATATCAGAGAGTTATCATTTAATATTATCATATAATACCTTTTTTAAGAATATTTTATTTTAAGAATATAGTATTTTAGGAACCTAAAATGTAACCTAGTTCTATATCCAGTGTTCATACACATTTTTACTACTAAAATTCCATGAATTTCAACGATTTTTAAGTAAAGTAAGACTTTTAAGTAAATTTTTATGACTTAATGTTTCATGAAAATGTCTACAAATCCTTAGCAAAAGAAAAACAATGCATGTTCAACTTTATCGTAAAACACGCAACAAAAATAATTCGTAAAAAATAATAATGTAAAATTAATTTAGATAATACTTACACTGCACTAATAATGTGAGAGTGTGTGATTGGCCAAGGACAGAAAAAGAAAATAATCTATATTCAAGTAAACTGGGTTTTCCATGACTTTTCCAAAACTTTGTGGGTTTTCTGTTTATCCAAAACCTTTCCAGGCCTGGAAAACACCAAGTCAAAATTCCATGGCTTTTCCAGGTATGACCCCTGTATGCAAGTAATACATTTCAAGCCAGATTCACTTCCAATGTAAATCCTATTTTATTTAAACTCAGTTGTTAGCCCTCCTATGAAAAAGTTATTCTATTTCAATAATTTTTCAAATTCTGTTTAACCAAGAGACATTTTTACAACATCATTTTAATAACAAATTTTCAGTTGTCTATGGCATGACAATACTAGTATTCAGTTTAAAGTGCAATGTAAAGATTAAACAGCTTAATAGGGTTAACTAGGCAAGTCACAAGACAACAGTGGTTTGTTCTGTAGCCAATTGGGGTATTTTTTTTTTTTTGATAATGTGTACCTTAAAATTATTATTTTTTATTTTATTTAAAAACTGCTTTAATTCCAGGCAAACTAAAAGAAATAAAATACTATTATGAAAAAAGTTAATAAATATATAAAGGCTGAGTCAAGTTTGAGTTTTTCTATTGTTTTGTGTACAATTGGCAGAAACTTGGAGCAAAATCTTTCCAGTCTCCGTAATACCGTTCATATTCGCTAATATTCTCCTTTTTCCATCTGCCCTCGGGACAGACTCGTGTTGATTACAGTCTCCAGACAGCAGCCGCTTGGCTCGTGTGAGCTCTTAATTCTGAACTTGCTTTTCTTGTTACCTCGCCATCCTGATTGCCAAACTATCAAGGAGATCAGAACAACAGTCCTTCGGTCTCCCTCCATCTGGCTCAGGAGGTCAATAAAAGAGAACAAAGACAGTTTTTTTGTTTCCTCCTTAAAGACGTTTTCTGAATAGGGTTGTTTTTCAATTAACTTCTGCTCCTCGAATTCATCTTGGCTTAACCCAGCGAGACCGTGTTTCTGCTAACGATCAGGTCATTTCTTAAGGAACCGATTATTATAAGCCCACAGCTTAAGGGTTTGGTGACGAAGATGACAGCTACACGGAGTTATGAAATAATCCCTTTGAAGAATCGCTTGTAATTATTCACAAAACCTAATCCAGTCTTAAGAGCAAAAAGGTACTCATTTAGACCAAAATATGGGTCAAATGGCCAGACACGGTCTTCTGGATCCTTCATTTGCATTTTTAACTTCTAATAATTACAGACCCAATTATCCAGCGCTTGGTGGCCTACTTTATAGTGACCGCACTGCTGACCCCATGGTACAAACAATGCAGATTGCGTTTACGGCCTCCGCCGGCCAGTCAACACAGGGGGAGGGGAGGGTAATTTACTCCAATTTCTGCCTAATGAAGTTGACAGACAATATTTAAGATGTTTATTTGACGCATAACAAGGGATATGAATCCAACACCAATGTTTTATTGGACAAGCGTTCCTCTTAAAAGAGCTCTTTAAATATACTACACTTTAAAAAGGCTGTAGAAATGATTTCAACGTCTTAACATGATACAGTTTCAAAGAGAATTTGTAAAAATAATATGCGATGGTAAAAATGCTTTACAGAAAATGGTTATGTTATCAGTAGTATCCAACATGACATCATGTTCGCATGAATATGAATCCATAGTTCATTTTTTTAAGCAGACAGTCATGTTTAAAACCTTTTCTTACAATACTGACTGCGTATAAAGTTCATTCTCAATGACGGAAATAAGAAACGGGACGGTTCACTGGAGGAATAAAAGTGCTTTGTGAAAAGTAACACTCCCGTAGCTACAGTGTTGGGTAAGAGTTGGGAAAGAACTATATTACAATCTTGAGTCACTTAAAAAAAAGTAACTAAATGTGTGACTTAGTTACTTGTTAAGTAAAGTATGTAATTATTTATTAGATAGCACGGTAACACTTTATAATAAATACACACTATGAACCATTTATAAAGGCATATGTTTTTTTCATTATTTGTTAAGCATTAACTCTACATTAATAAATGTTAGTAAGCAGTTTATAACACAGTTTAGTACTGAAGTATCACATTATTTATAAACCATTTGTATTTAAGAGAAGTTGGTGGTTTTTAAGATCATTCAAGTAAATGATGAATTAACAATTGAAATCAACATTTATACATCTTATTATTCAGGCATATACTAAAATGTAATTTGTTTGTTAAGAAATGCTTTAAAAACACAACTTCATCCAGTTTTGTGACCAGTGTGGAGGACTATGTATGCTTTATAAATGACAATTAAATTAGTATCAAATGAACAATAAACTTTGCAATCCTATGTAAAAAAATTAACAGTTTAAACAGTTTAAACATTGCTGAATAACAGAAGTGTCAAAATATAATAAAGTTGGATAAAAAAACAAAAACATAATAATTGAACTATATATTATGATACAACATTTCGATGCTATTTAGCAAAGTTTAAACATTGTTTAAACCATGTTTAGCTGTTTAAGGGTTACGATTGCAAATATTTATTTTTATTCGATACAGTTTCATTTGTAAATCTTTAAATTAATAGAAATTATTTGTGATTTATTTTCTTTTTTCCTGTTTAGAATATAACTGAGCCTATAATTGTCATTTATATGGGGTTTATAAAGCAAAAATAGTCCACAATTTGGGTCATAAAACTGGATGAAGTTAAGTTAATAAAGCATTTACTAACAAACAAATAATTATTAATATGCCTGGATAATATTATAAATAAATGGTAATTTGAACAGTTTTTTAATCATTTACTTGCACATTCTGAATGATCTTAAAAAACCACCAATTAAGCTTAAATAACTCGTAACTAAATATTGCGATACTTAATTTAGTAATGAAAAATAAATCAAAGTATGAAAATACAATGAGTATGTACTTCATAAATGTGCTCATAAGTCAGGAATAAAGCATTTGTATCTGCTGTTATAAACCGCTTACTAACATCTATTAATGTAGAGTAAAAGATTAACAGTTAATGAATTAACAATTCGCTAATGCTTAATAAATGGTTCATAGTGTGTCGCCGGTAACAATTTTGTTTAGGTCACAATTGATGGTATTAACAAACCATTAACTAACACTACTAGCTTAATAAAATACTAATTACCCATTAATTAATAGTTAGTAAGGTAGTAGTTCGGTTTAGGTTTTGGGTAGGATTTAGGATTAGAATTAGAGGTAACACTATAATAATGGCACACTATGAATCATTTATTAAGCACTAAAAAAAATAGTGAATTCATTATTAAGCATTAACTCTACATTATAAACGTTAGCAAGTGGTTTATAACTGCAGATACAGATGCTCTATTCTAGACTTAAATAATGTGCTTAATAATTGTATTTTCATACTTTGTTTATTATTATTTTTTCTTTACTAAATTAAGTACTGCATCATTTACAAACTAGTTATTCGAGAAAAGTTGCTGGTTTTTAAATATCATTCAGAATGTGCAAGTAAATGATTAATAAATTAATAAAATTAACATAATAGTATATATATATATATATATATATATATATATATATATATATATATATATATATATATATATATATATATATATATACATATATATATATACATATATATATATATATTATCCAGGCATATATTAATAGTTCATTTGTATGTTAATAAATGCTTTAATAACTCAACTTCATCCAGTTTTGTGACCTAATCTAGTGAGGTCTATTTATGCTTCATAAATCCCTCATAAATGACAATTAAAGGCTGAGTTATATTCTAAACAGGAAATAAAATAATATAAACGACTTTTTAATTTCTATTTATTTGAAGATACACGAATGAAACCGTATAAAATGAAAAATGCATCTTTGCAATCTTAACCAAAACTAAATTTACAGTGTAGTTTAAACATTGTTAAATTACATTGTAATGCTGTATCATAATATATTGTTAAAAATGTTTAACTTTATAGTATTTTTAATTTTAGATAAGATTGCAAATATGTATTGTTCGTTTGATACCAAGTCTTTAATTGTCATTTATTATAGATTATAAAACAAAAATAATCCTCACTTTAGATTAGGTCACAAAACTGGATGAAGTTTTGTAAATAAAGCATTTATTAACACATTATAAGTATATGCCTGGATAATAAAATATAAAGTTGGTAATTTCACGGGTTGATTAATCATTTACTAACTCATTCTGAATGATCTTAAAAAACACCAGCTACTCTTGAATACAAATGGTTTGTAAATAATGTAATACTTAATTTAGTCATGAAAAAAAGAGTGAGTAACAAAAGTATAAACGAACAATTGTTAAGCACATTTTAAATGTGCTTACAAGTCAAGAATAGAGCATTTCCATCTGCAGTTATAAACTGCTTACTAACGTCTATTAATGTAGAAGTGATGCTTAACAAATAATGAATTCACTATTTGCTAATGCTTATTAGATGATTCATAGTGTGTAGTCATTACGTTTAGTAGTGTTACCAAATTAGATAATACTTTGTAACTACTAATGAACAGTTAATATCTTAATAATAGGCAGGTAATAAGCCAGTAGTTAATAGCATGAATTGTGACCTGAACTACAGTTTTACCATTTATTTTAAAGAGTAAGATTGTAAAAGTAACTTTACCCAACACTGCACAGGTCAGTATGAAACTCCTAATGTATGACAACACAACTAAAAAAGGACGCTCATTGTCGACTAACAGAATCTACTTTTCAGATTCAAGTTTGAAGATAAAGTTATTAACCGTTGGATCATTGCTAACTTTACACAGTCAAGGCAAGTTTATGATCTCCAACCGTTCATTGTGGAATATGAGCAGTGGTTTAGCATCTGCTATCAGTTTCGTGACAGAAACGAGGGAGAGTGAGATCTCAGGTTTGTGTTACTCTGATACACTGCTCTTGGTGATAAACTGGAGACCCTCGTCCTGCAGTCTCTTCAGCACCGGACTGTAGATGCTCTTCACCATCGGCACCACAAGCCCCTTAGTCGTCAGTTCACCTGTAGGGGAACATCATACAGTCAGATTCACTTACATCAACGGACTCAAACTCAATTCCTGGAGGGCCGCAGCTCTGCAGAGTTACTTTCTGGAAATGTAACAAATTTGTCCAAAAAAATTTGTTAAAAATAAAATAAAATTGTGCATTTATGAAGTGAACTTCGCACCTTGAGTGGGTTTGACAAACCACCTGTAAAAATACTCTTTTCTCAAAAAAGAAACACTCCAACTTCCTTACTTTAGAACTTACACTTGAAGTCAAAATTATTAGCTCCCCTGAATTATTAGCTCCTTGTTTATTTTTTTCCCCAATTTCTGTTAATGGAGAGAAGATTTTTTTAACACATTTCTAAACATAATAGTTTTAATAACTCATTTCTAATAACTGATTTATTTTATCTTTGCTGTGATCACACTACAGAATAATTTACTATATATTTTTTAAGGTTTACCAAGGTTAATTAGATTATATAGGTAGGTTAGGGTAATTATGCAAGTTATTGTATAACGATGGTTTGTTCTGTAGACTATCGAAAAAAAAGTTAGCTTATTTTGACCTTAAAATAGCTTTAAAAAAAATAAAAACTGATTTTATTCTAGCCGAAATAAAACAAATAAGAGTTTCTCCAGAAGAAAAAATATTAACAGACATACTGTGAAAATGTCCTTGCTATGTTAAACATCATTTAGGAAATATTTAAAAAAGAAGAAAAAAAAATCAAAGAGGGTATAATATATCTGACTTCAACTGTAATTCTCTGAGTACTAACAGATCTTTAGATTAAGTAGCACTTTTTCTTTTTAAATCGCTGAATGCCTAATCAATTGTTGCTTTCAACAAAAGCATCTGCTATTTGACTAAATGTAAAAAAAAATGGAATCCATCAAGAATATGTTTACACAACGACAATCAACTGAAAATGTAAAAGTTTTAATTTGCATTTTGGAGACAATTTTGCCCAAACAATCCCCTCTTACACAGTTTTACATATCAGTTCTGTTGTATTTTATTTTCTTTTTTGTAAAAAAAAAAAATGTATTGTGGCCAAAAGGCATAAATAATCTCCAGTTTTTGCTCGAGAATGTCGAGTTAAATGGCTCTTACAAAAAAAAAAAAAAAAACTATAATAACTATTAATATATAATATAAATATGATATTAATAACAGTAATATATGGGTGATTTTAGAATTGCACATACATTTTAGATCTTCAAAATAATCCTGTTTTTAAAAGCAAAAGTTAAATCAACAGTTTTGCATAATTAGCAACACAAATAAAACAAATAACACAAATAAAATCAAGTTACATCCAAAAATAACGTCTGTGTGTGTATTTTGTGTCATTTTGTCTTAAAAAAATACTTATACTTAAAATCATCCAATAAAAGAATCGCACTATGCATACAGTGGTCAGCATAATTGAGTACACCCTATTTTGAAAATAAATATTTTTATCCATTTCTTAGTGAGTTAAGGCAATGTATTTGGTGGATTTAAACAAAACAGATATGTTTATTAAAATATTATTTTAGTCACCAAACATATTTAAAAATTAAAAGATAATACAATTAAATTCAAGAATATAAAAATATTGCAAAAACAGTATTTGTTACAACTTACAAAATTTCAACTTAACCTTTCCATTTTTGAGTCACTTGATTTTTCCTCTTTTTTAAATTTATATTAAATATTTTTCTATAACACATAATATTGGGTGTACTAGTTTTTGGACCGCTATCATGAGTTATTTTGTTAGATAAGCTCCAGATTTTGGATTTCACTACTGAGTAATCGAATATATATGCAAAAAATAATATTGTACAGCTTCCCATTACAAATATGACTTTAAAAGATAGATCTGTGAGGGTTATACTCTGGGTTATATGCTGAACACTGTATATCTTTACTGTCTCTGCATGCTAAATTATAGTCAGCTTCTGTTATCTTCAAATAATGAAGTGCATTTTTTGTCTTTTTGTGTTTATTTTAATTTGAAAAAAAAAATATTTTATGTGTTATTTGTTATTTTAGTAATATAAAACTACAAATTTATGTCTGTCCCTACGTTCTGGTCAACTCTGATGCATCAGTTAAAAAAAGTCAACCAGGCCTGTAGCCAGGGGGGGTTTGGGTGGTTAGAAGACCACCCCTCACTGACAAAGGTCCAGAATTTGTCCCATATATGAGCTCATTTGTCCTATTCTAACTGCTATGCAATCATAAATTGTGAAAAAAAAAAACTTAATCGAAGAAGGCTTTAAGAGAAGAATCTAACTTAAGTGACGCCACCTTTCACTACTGACCTATTATTTTTGTTTTTAAATAGCGAAAACATATTACAAATAACATTTTATTCTAAATTTTAGACCTTTTTCTTGAAAAAAAAAGGACCAATAAAAGGTGTGAAGCACCAAAAGTTAATTTTGAGGTGTATAAAAATTTAGTTTAATACTAAGGCTATTGTAGCTATCCATGAATTTTTTAAATTTACTATTTACAAGAGAAGCTAGAAAAATCGGAAGCTCTAGTCGACACTATGTTTCCCAAAGATGAGTTGCGGCTAGAAGGGCATCTGCTGTGTAACAACGTGCTGGATGAGTTGGCGGTTTATTCCGCTGTGGCGACCCCGGAATAATAAAGGGACTAAGCCGAAAAGAAAATGAATGAATGAATTTTTTTACTATTCACGTGGCCAAATTAATTCAAGTTAAGTAGAATGTGCTGGCGGCTTGTTTGTTATTTGCATAATAAATGACAACAGGCTACTTTGCTGTAATAGGTGGTTTTTAATATAAGGCTATAACAGATTAATTTTTCCTCTAATGATTAATGATGTGATAAATCTTTTTAAAAAAAAATTATGTATAAATACTTTTTTTTAAAAATATTTTTGATTCTAAATCTTTAGCAAATGTTTTTGGTTTATCAAAAAGTGTGGTTATGATGATTACCCGACAAGCTAATCCAGAAAAACATGTGCTGCCACTAAAATGCAGTATTTAAACTGTATTATGTTATATACTATATATGGGGGATTCTAGATTATTTCAAAAACAAACTTTAATCAATCAGTTTTGAAGAATTAGTAACGCAAATAATATTAAGCTATATCCAAAAATAATGTCTGTATGCGTATTATGGGTCATTTTGTCTTAAAATACTTAAAGAATTGCACTTTTTATTGTTTCTGCATCCTGAATTATAGTTTGCTTCAATTACCTTTAAATAATAAATGACAATAGGTTACTTGGCTTTAATAGATCATTTTTTATTTTATTTTAAACTTTCACAGTTTCTAATGATATATGATGTGATAAATCTGTATTTTAAAAATAATATGTATAAATACTTTTTTCATATTTTTGATTCTAAATCTTTAGGAAATGTTTTTGGTACATCAAAAAGTGTGGTTATGATGACCACCTGACAAGTTAATCCAGAAAAATAGTGCTGTCACCAATATGCAGTATGCAAACCTCATAGTTAAAAAGAAAATGAGACGAATAACTGCAAAACAAAAAAAAAAAATTCCAGTTTTTGAGATAAAAGAACCACCCCTTTAACCAGACTGGCTACGGGCCTGTCAATGAAATCTTTACCCCACAAGGGTCTGAGGTGATTTTGGGGTCTTTATGTTTTGACATGCCCTGACATTTGTGCTCATATCAGCTACTTTTTACAGGCCAACATGTATTTTTTATATTCAGCACAAAATGTGCTACAATTATGAGAAATATTAATGTACATGCTTGCATTTTTTAAAAAGAAAAAAAAAATATGTGTGGTTAGTAGGTTTTGGAGAAAATATGTAGCTGAAATAAGGTCTAAAAAACACACTGAATGGGCCTGAACAAGACTTCTGAGTAACTAGTTTTGTAGGCTAGAATATTTACTTCACAATTATGTAAAACAACAACAGAAAATGATATGCACAGAAAAAGCATGTGACTTGATTATAATAAGTTATGTCACTTATTATGGTGGAAAACTCATTCTTTTCCCATTCATTTGTACAAAATGTTTAGGACACACCAATAGTTGATTAATTTTTTGTCAACCCTGTAACTGATTTCAGCGAATGTCACATTCATTTAAATAATAATAATAATAATATGATTAAAATGCACAAAAATCTGTGATACTGTGCTATCTAGTTTGAGGTTTGCAAATTAAGCTAAAGAATAAAATAATGGTGTATGAAATGTCACCTCTGTTAATGGTTTAAAAAGTTGAACAATAATTCAAACAATTATCAACAGAATCAAATGCTCCTCATCACATTTAGGCCCTTTTCACTAATAATAGATTCAGTTTACCGTAAATTAATTATTTTTTGTATTTCACTCCAGTTTAAGGAGAATGCATGGAAAATGCCTGGAAGGAGGGCTGTGTAATTTGGACTAAAATCTAAATCTCAATTAATTGAATATTTTAACTCGATTATGATTAATAAATGATTATTTTATTCATTAATTTTTGGTCATCATAGTTCAGATTTTGCACAGTAAATATGCTCACATATTACAAGTGATAGATTTTTTGAATGAAGAGCGCATTGCTTAATTTTAAAATAATTGAAGGAAACACACACTATCTACTATCTATGATTCATTCATTCATTCATTTTCTTGTCAGCTTAGTCCCTTTATTAATCCCGGGTCGCCACAGCGGAATGAAACGCCAACTTATCCAGCATGTTTTTACGGAGCGGATGCCCTTCCAGCCACAACCCATCTCTAGGAAACATCCACACACATTCACACACACACTCATACACTACGGACAATTTAGCTTACCCAATTCACCTGTACCGCATGTCTGTGGACTGTGGAGGAAACCCACGCGAAGGCAGGGAGAACATGCAAACTCCACACAGAAACGCCAACTGAGCCGAGGTTCGAACCAGCAACCCAGCGACCTTCTTGCTGTGAGGCGACAGTACTACCTACTGCGCCACTGCCTCCTATCTATGATTCTCTACTGAATATTAACTTCAACAACTGAAATTGTTGAGCTTGTGTATAAGAGCTTGTGTAGCGAACGCGGACGGTTTCACGTCGTCCGCCTCATGTTTCGGCCCTTGTTTTGACTCGGGAGGCGTGTCCAAACGCCAGGTAACCACTATATAGTGAGCACGCTAGCTTAGTCGGCAGGAGAAGCACTTTAGCATCGAGACCAGCAGCCTGTAAGTACATTTAAGACTTGTTTCAGTTGTTGTGTATGGTTTGAGGACTTGTTTTCAGCTGTTTGTGTAAAGTTGTAGAACATTTAAACTTGCTTTCAGTTGTGTATAATACTAGAAGTGTTTAGCCACTGTTTCCTTGGTTACTATAAGAGCTTATGTAGCGAACGCGGACGGTTTCGCGTCGTCCGCCTCAGTTTCGGCCCTTGTTTTGACTCTCGAGGCGTGTCCAGCTGAATTCAATCAGCTAGTGCTTTGGGGTTATATAAACAACTAGTTAACCGCGGCAGCGGTCGCGGCAGCCTCGTGTGAAGACCGACGAGTTTAAAGACCATCGACTCTACCTGCGCAACTCCACCGAGCAAAGACACCGACAAAGCACTCAAGTACGTTACTTTTTTGTTTTACTTTATCTTTACACTTATTTTTGTTGTCAGTGCACGTTTATTATGTGTTTTCTAATTCCTGTTGTTACTAACACTCGCAAAACACGGGAGGTACGCTGCAGGCGTAATCCTCACAACCTTCGTTCAATACATGTATCTGCTATTTCTCAACTCTCTCTCTCCGTGGGCCTCTGGAATTGTCAATCAGCTGTTAACATGGCAGATTTTATTACCTCCATAGCTACATATTCTGACTATAATCTCATGGCTCTAACTGAGACCTGGTTGAGGCCGGAGGACACTGCTACACATGCTACTCTTTCTGCTAATTTCTCTTTTTCCCACACTCCTCGTCAGACAGGGAGAGGGGGTGGGACTGGACTGCTAATTTCCAAAGAATGGAAATTTACTCTGATACCGTCCCTGCCAACAATCAACTCCTTTGAATTCCATGCAGTCACCATTATCCACCCCTTCTACATAAATGTGGTTGTCATCTACCGCCCACCAGGTAAATTAGGTCACTTCTTAGATGAACTGGATGTTCTTCTCTCATCTTTTTCTAATTTTGCCACTCCCTTGTTGGTGCTAGGTGACTTCAACATTTACGTTGACAAACCGCAAGCTGCAGACTTTCAGACTCTGCTTGCCTCTTTTGACCTAAAAAGAGCACCTACCTCTGCTACCCACAAATCAGGTAATCAGCTAGACCTTATTTACACACGACACTGCTTCACTGATCAAACAATAGTAACTCCACTACAAATATCCGATCATTTCCTTCTGTCTCTCAACATCCACATTACTTCTGAGCCACCACACACTCCAACACTGGTTACCTTTCGCAGAAACCTACGATCTCTCTCACCCAATAGACTATCCACCATTGTTTCAGACTCTCTTCCTCCATCTTGCAAACTCTCTGCACTTGATTCGAACAGTGCCACTGATACACTCTGCTCCACGCTAGCATCATGTCTAGACCGATTATGTCCGCTTGCATCCAGGCCAGCCCGTTCCAGTCCTCCAGCACCCTGGCTCTCGGATACTCTCCGTGAGCATCGCTCAAAACTTCGGGCTGCAGAGAGAATTTGGCGGAAAACTAAAAATCCTGCACAGCTCTTAACATACCAAACTCTTCTGTCCTCTTTCTCAGCTGAGGTTACTTCTGCAAAGCAGACATATTACCGTCTGAAAATCAACAATGCCACTAATCCTCGCCTACTTTTTAAAACATTTTCCTCCCTCCTCTATCCTCCTCCTCCACCCGCATCCTCCACACTTACTACTGATGACTTTGCTACATTCTTTTGCACCAAAACTGCAAAAATCAGTGCTCAATTTGCTGCACCTACAACAAACACGCAAGGTACACCACCAACACCACACACACTCACCTCTTTTTCTTAGCTCTCTGAGTCTGAGGTGTCCAAACTCGTGCCATCTAGCCATGCAACCACCTGTCCACTCGATCCAATTCCCTCTCATCTCTTGCAAGCCATCTCTCCTGCAGTCATACCAACACTGACTCACATAATTAACACATCTCTTGACTCTGGTTTATTCCCCACTTCATTTAAGCAGGCTAGGGTAACCCCACTGCTAAAGAAACCCAACTTGGACCATACGCTACTTGAAAACTACAGACCAGTATCCCTGCTTCCATTCATGGCCAAGATTCTGGAGAAAGTAGTGTTCAATCAAGTCCTGGACTTTCTTACTCAAAACAATCTCATGGACAACAAGCAATCCGGCTTTAAGAAAGGCCACTCAACTGAGACTGCCCTGCTCTCGGTCGTGGAGGATCTCAGACTGGCTAAAGCAGACTCTAAATCATCAGTCCTCATTTTGCTGGACTTGTCAGCTGCTTTTGACACTGTCAACCACCAGATCCTGCTATCTACGCTCGAGTCACTGGGCGTTGCGGGCACTGTTATACAATGGTTCAGATCTTACCTCACTGACAGGTCATTCAGGGTGTCTTGGAGGGGAGAGGTGTCCAACCTACAGCATCTAAACACTGGGGTACCTCAAGGCTCTGTTCTTGGGCCACTTCTCTTCTCCATCTACACATCATCTCTAGGACCAGTCATCCAGAGACATGGATTCTCCTACCACTGCTATGCTGATGATACCCAGCTATACCTCTCTTTTCATCCTGATGATCCCTCGGTTCCAGCTCGCATCTCAGCCTGCCTGTTGGATATTTCACACTGGATGAAAGATCATCATCTCCAGCTGAACCTCGCAAAAACGGAAATGCTTGTAGTTTCTGCCAACTCGACTCTACACCATAACTTTTCAATCCAGATGGATGGGGCAACCATTACTGCATCCAAAATGGTGAAAAGCCTTGGAGTAACGATTGATGACCAACTAAACTTCTCTGACCACATTTCTAGAACTGCTCGATCGTGCAGATTCGCACTCTATAACATCAGAAAGATCCGACCCTTCTTATCTGAACATGCAGCTCAACTCCTTGTTCAAGCTCTTGTTCTCTCCAAACTGGATTACTGCAACTCTCTACTAGCTGGGCTTCCAGCTAACTCTATCAAGCCTCTTCAACTGCTCCAGAACGCAGCAGCACGAGTGGTCTTCAATGAACCTAAACAAGCACATGTCACTCCACTGCTAGTCCGTTTGCACTGGCTGCCAGTTGCTGCTCGCATCAAATTCAAAGCTCTGATGTTTGCCTACAAGGTGACTTCTGGCCTTGCTCCTTCTTATCTGCTCTCACTTCTGCAGATCTATGTGCCCTCCAGAAACTTGCGTTCTGTGAATGAACGTCACCTCGTGGTTCCATCCCAAAGAGGGAAGAAATCACTTTCGCGAACGCTCACGCTCAATCTGCCCAGTTGGTGGAATGAACTCCCTAACTGCATCAGAACAGCAGAGTCACTCGCTACTTTCAAGAAACGACTAAAAACTCAACTATTTACTCTCCACTACACTTCCTAATCTGCAATTGCCTCTCTGAATATCACACTAACTGTACCAAAAAAAAAAAAAAAATACTAATACTACTAATACTTCCCTTCTTAGACTTTACAGACCTGAAACTTGCCTATAGCACTTATTCATTGTTGCTCTTAGTTGTGTAAATTGCTTCCTTGTCCTCATTTGTAAGTCGCTTTGGATAAAAGCGTCTGCTAAATGACTAAATGTAAATGTAAATGTAAATGTAAATGTAAATGTAAATTGAAACACACGTTGCCTAAAACCAACATTCAAATGTTTTTCCTGTAATGTGAAAATAAATAACAAAATCAATTATTTTCAATGCTTCTCATATTAAAAGTAGAAAACAAGCAGTATCTCTTCTTAATAATAAAAAAAAAACTCTTGCATAATATGTTACTAATATTTTAAACTTTTACATTTCTTGCATCTTCTGTAAACAAATGTTTTAATTTAAATAATAATTAAACATCTCTGGCGCAACTTCGTCAATTGTCAATGTAGTGCAATGTAACACAAAAGTAACAACCAGAGCGGGGTCATGCGATTCCACACACGGTAGAGAACGTGATAAAAACATTTTTTTTTAAATAATAATAAATAAATAAATCGACCTGAAAAGAAAATAGATCGATTATTGTTCCTGAATGTCGATTTCAATTACTTTTCGATTAATCGCTCAGCCCTACCTGGAAGTTACCCACAATTGCAGAATGATATAAAAGATTACTTTCTCTAGATTGGGCAAAAAATTAATAACATCGTTATTATATTTAAAAATATATAAATACAACAAAATACAAAGGTAAATGCATAATTTTGTAGAATTTAAATGAGCAAGTGTTATTTATATCCATTTTATAACTGGCCCGCACTGACCGTTGAGCACCATGTGGGCGGCAATGGCTGCAGGGTAGCCTACGGTTTTTGCCATGGCCGAGTATCCACTGGGATCTCCGTAAACCACCAGACTGATGTGTTTGGTCTCCAGCTCGCCCGTTGGGTGTCTGATTCCAACATCATTCCTCATGATGATCATATCGCGCTCGCCCTTGTCTGCACCAGAAGAAATGATCCAAATACAACATTTATTCCATGTAACATGACTAAACATTTATCTCTGTGATGCTCCGATGAATGATTTTCAGGGAAAAAAAACACACACACAGGTTAACAAATTGTTAATGATGACATCACAGCAGCACATTGTGAAATTCAAAGAGGAACAGGGTCTTTACCAAAAGAAAGTTTAGCTTCCAGATGCTTAGCAACCGCTGCCAAGATGGTTTCGGCATGAGGAACGGGTTCTTCACCGAGCAACCCGAGCCTGGTGGGTTTCAAAGAGTCAGTCATCACCAACCAACAGATTCATTGTCTATTACATCATAGACTTTCATCACAGTAACACTATAAGTGGTGTAATGAAAACTGTCTTGACTCATGATGACAAACGACTTGACTAAACAAATCAAATTGAACGTACTGTATTGGCACAATAAACGCTTTTGGCATTAGCAGCGAAAAAGATTCAAATAGGCAACTTTTTTATTCTTAGTCATGCAGATAAGAATAAGACATTATTCAAAACTATCAATATTTTCCATTTTATTTAACAAGTAAATAGGAGGCACACTTTTTATATAAAATAATTTAAGGTCATACACATCAGGAGAAGTCCCAAATGCTTAACGAAAATTGTATAGTCATGGCTTGTACAGTGAACATACGAGCTGAGGTGAGCAGTTTACAAGCTCCTGATCATTTTTAAACATGTTAAAACATTTTGGGAACTGTCGTGTTTAAATTATGGGGTGTGCGAGAGAGACTCTGAAAGCCATGTTTTTCTCTTCCATTTTTCTCACAGAACTTCATGTGATTGCTTAAAAATGTGCAGGGTCAATTGTATACATTTGTGAAAATCTAACAATTTTCACATGAACTCCCTCTCTCATTACATGTTTGTAAACATACAAACTTGCAGCCATCAAAATTTGCACCATGTACTCCTGGCCAAAATGTATGAATTATTTAAGTGAAACATATTTCATCATTTTTTAATGGTAAATAAATACAACAGAACAATCTATTTATTCGGTTAATGACAGGTTAACAAGTGTCAGTTGTTGTTTTTTTCATGAAAAACAGAAATGGAAAAATTAAGGACAGCAACTTTGTGTGTGTGTGTGTGTGTGTGTGTGTGTGTGTGTGTGTGTGTGTGTGTGTGTGTGTGTGTGTGTGTGTGTGTGTGTGTGTGTGTGTGTGTGTGAATTTATGTTCTGTTAAGCTATAACCCCGACTACCTAACAAAAGTCTTGTTGGGGATCCCAGTTGTAAGAGTAACAGATTATAACTTGACTTCTAGTTGATCATTTGGAAAAGTAGCAGAAAGTAGATTTTTTTCAGTGAGTCATCTGTTGAACTCCATCCCAATCATCACAAATACTGCAGAAGACCTATTGGAACTCGCATGGACACAAGATTCTCACAGAAATTAATTTTTTAAATATATATATATATATATATATATATATATATATATATATATATATATATGAATATATGAATGTATGTGTGTGTTTGTATGTATATATATATATATATATATATATATATATATATATATATATATATATGTGTGTATGGCCATGCCCCAGTAGAGCTTTATGTCTAGCAACGCCCTTGGGCACAGTATCAGGATTAATACTCAGAATATTGGTATTGGGATCAGATCAGTTCCAAAAAAATGGTATTGGTGCATCCCTAATTGCAAAACTCAACAAAACCACATAGTGCACATTTCCCCAGTATCCTAATGTCACAGGTTTCATGACAGTCTTACAAACACCACTTCAAGTAAAGTGTTATCTAATTTGTTTTAAACAAAAGCTCAATCGTTAAACTTTTACTTTATTTAAAAAGACTTGAGTTATGCTTCATCTTTTTAGCTTCGCAGTCTCACACCAGCATGATTATTATGATGAAAGTCTACAAAATACTGTTAGAAAATTATTCTACCCACCATTTGAGACTCTGCATTCTGAAGTCATCCTTGCCGATCTTCTCATAAACAGCATCCTCAAACACACTGTTGCTGACAGTAGCGGACAAGCCAATCTGCTTACAAAGAAGCTCTTTCTGCATAGGAGACACAATCATCAAACCCGGAAACAAAGGACAGTCAAGTAATCAGGGCCATTTTCATACACCTCAAGTCCCATAGTTTTATTTTATCATGAATAATTTTATCCTTACATTGAAGAAAAGACATTTTATGAAACAAGTATCGATGCATCCATACCCATGAAACAGGAGAAGCTGTGTGGTCCAACAGTGGACATGGCTCTGTGTTAATGAGTCCCAATTTCACAAAGCCACTCATTGCAGAGGAGAAGCCCTGCAGACGGTAGAGTATTTGAGGTGTCAGCAATGCAATACTAGAGGTTACAATGAATTTTTATTGTGTCATAGATCAGTTTGAATACCCTGAAGCGCAGAGTTCCTCTGATCAGTGTGTGCGCAGACTCAATGCCGTATGGCTCGGCGTACTTGGTGCTGTCTCGGTTGGGGAAGCCTTCCAAGTTGAAACCAGGCATGAAGTCCATCTCCTTCGTGACATCCAGGAGAGCACCGCCAGGAGGAACACTGACAATCTGAGAAGTGAAACACACATATATTGACTCATTACATTTTTCTATGTTTACCCGGGCACACTCAATGCAACACATTTTTGTCTGTGTAGAATTTGAGAAAAGTAATAAACCAGGTTAATAAATAATAAATAAATTCCAGGGGTTTTGGGGGAGTATGGAGCTAATATTATGCCAAAACGATCAGAATTTGTTCTGAATTGTGTTAATTAAAATAATTGACAATTGTAATTTAATAAATAAGAATTTTATATGCCGTTAAAATTGTTTTAAATTTCTTAACTTGAATTTGAATTTCATAACTTGAATATTAAAGATCTGAAATTTAAGACAACAAAATTTTTCAAGGCAAAATTTTTATAGACACATTTTTAAACTTCAGATTGCTTTGGTTCTGAATTCCTAGACTGCAGATATCTAGTTTGTAAAAAAAAAAGTTTCAAATTTTCAAGATGAAAAAATTAGGAACATCAAATTCAATTTTCTAAAATTCAAAACCAGAAATTCAGATAGTGAAGATCAGAAACAGCAGAAAGTAGGTGATCAACAGGGAAGAGTAGACATTCACCAAAAAAGTCAAAACTAAGCATTTTGGCCAATCACAGAGCTGCATGAGTTTACTGGTGTATGTGAGACTCAGGAGGACACAATTCTTCTGCAAACTGACAGCTGACTGTCAGCTGTTACCACAGAGAGGGCGGGCACGTGCCAGTAAATGAGGCCTACTTTAGTGAGCAGAGCCTGCATAGGTTGTAATTAACATTCAGTTTGTGGCACAGAGTGATCATTTGGGAGCCGTGCGGGAAGTTAACTGCTCCTAGCAGTGAAAATGAAACCGAAAGTGCACACAGTGTTGCCAGATGTAGCTGACTGATTCCAGCCCAAAAAGAATCCAAAACCCGCCGAAAAGCAAAAGTACCCACCCAGTCTTCTGTATTCACGAAAATCACATCAGTGACAGATTTTAAGCAGAAAATGACAGATTGTAAGCATACGTCTCAAACACAATAATTCAACATTAGAATTAACATCAGCATTAAAGACCAGGACAAATCTAAAGTCTGTGCAAGTCCGCCATTCCAAGTCTATACAAAATTTAGCATTTTAACCAACAGTACTAAACAAAGCCTATTGCTGTTTTACCACATGTTTGAGAATTACAACAATAATAGCCCACTAATATTAACCTTTATTTTACATCTAAAAAATAAAAAATAAAAATCATGATTCTCATTTTAACCAGAATCGTGCAACTCTAATTCATATACGTTCGAATCAGCTCATTTATAGATAAAGTGACTCACTATGAATGACTCGCTCAAAGACTTCTTGTTAACCTAATTTGTTAAGTGCTAAAAACTTTGTTTCAAATGGTAACAACATACCTATTACACTAGGCATGGTTGTCCCCCTCCCCTCTTTTGTTGAACAGATCCACCACTCATTAATGTTCATGAAAGTCTTTGTGTTGAATGTATTAGGAGGTTTGCTGAAGGTGCTGCTGTCGTGCAACGAGGGTTTGCATCTTTAATAAACTATGAGAGTTTGTGTTCATTGAAAAGTAAGAATGATTAACACTAGAAATAAGTGGGAAAAGGAGGAACTGTAATAACGGAGGATGAATGGACAAAAATATGGAAATGTTCCATATTACAGAAATAAAGGAAATGTTGTTGGATTAGTTTAATACGATTTTTTCCCACCCTCTGAGAAATCATATTGGAAATTTGGGTAACACTTTACAATAAGGTTCATTAGTTCATGAATTTACTAACATGAACTAATCATGAACAACACTTGTAGAGCATTTATTAATCACAATTAAACATTTACTAATGCATTATTAACATTTAAGCTCATGCTTGATAACATTAGTTAATGCACCATGAGTTAACATGTACTAACAATGAACAACTGTATTTTCATTAATTAACGTTTACTAACATGAATAAATACTGCAGTAAATGTATTGTTCATTGTTTGTTTATGCTAGTAAATGCATTACCTACTATTAACTAATGAACCTTATTGTAAAGTGTGACCCAAATTTGTCTATATGCTGGAGAAAATGCAAAAATACAAAGGCAAATCACAATCACATCGTCTGTGACTGCTTGGTTATTACATTTTTTTTGGTAAAGAAATACACAATGCCCTACAAAATATCTCTAAATCTGAGATACCCTTTGATTGTAAACTTCCATTTTTTAGACATTTAACAGAGGAATGGGTAAAAAGGAATAAGTATCTAATGAATATCTTGTTAGTGGCTGTCAAAAGGAGCATTACTAAAAAATGGTTGTCACATAAAAGTCCTACTCTAAATGCAGGGATAAAAATTTAATTGAAAATTTATAAAATGGAGCAAATTACAGCATTTGTAAATCAGAAAATGGAATGATTTATTTAATTCTGGGAAAAATAGACCAACTATGCAACATCCCTAGACCTTAACTTTTCCTACTGTAAAATCGGAAAGATCACTCCCTACGTGTACATGGTTTTGTTGCTGATGTGTATGTATATCTTATTTTACTTGTTTACGTTATTTGTATGCTTTAGAAAAGTCAACACAGCACATTTAAGGATGATTTTGATGTGAACATCACCTGATTGTCTTTCAGGTAGATGGCAGGACTGATAGTGTTGAGCAGGACACCGTATGGACTCCAGCTGAACTTGTAACGCAGTGGGTTGTCTGAGCACTCTGGAGCAGGAAGTCCACCACAGAAAGAGCTGTAAGACTCAACCTGTCAGGAAACAATGATTTACATTTGGATTAACTACAAGTGCGCTATGTGACTTGACCGTCGTATGCCCGACTATTAAGTAAAAATGAACATTCAAGAGGCTGTGAACGTTTGTTGAGGTCTTTCAATATGTCTTCCAGACGTGGTGATGAGTGCACCAATGGTGCAACAGTATGTCACTCTATTGCAAGTCCTCATCAACACATCCAAGTGCTAAACAAACATGAGTGAATGAACGCAATACCTACAGTGCAACCGTCTGCCTTGGCCTGGTCGATGCACTCCATGGCCAACATGTGATCAATGCCAGGGTCCAGACCCATCTCATTGACGATGGTGATGCCAGCATCCTCGGCACTTGCAAAACAATAGTCAATCATGGTGAAGCCACATGAATGTATACTCATCCAGTGGCATTTTAAAATCTAACAAGGTCAAACAAAGATACTTTCAATGGGCTTTTAAAAGGGATTTATACAAACCTCTCGAAATGACAGATCAACAAAATATGTGAAAATCTGTCTAATTAAAAAACTGTTAAATCTTTTCAATGAATTAGCTGGTCCAGTTAACACAACCATTCTAAATGAGCGACTCTCATATCTGCCTCAACTTTATTTCAACTGGATTGAAGGTAAATCATGGAACTGTTTTTTTTCCAATATTTTCTTTTAATACCTTTTTTACTGATTCATTTCTCTATCACAGTAGTATAACATACCCACATTAAGACCAGTGTTGAATAAGTGACTTTAAAACAGTGATTAATTACATAATTACCTCATTAAAATGTATTAAAAATATTTTTTAAATTACTTATAATATTCTTAATTAACTGAATCAATACAAAAAAATCCACATACATATAAATGCATATACAACAGAAATTTAAATCTAACGCTACATTATTTAAATTTGAGTCTAACTAAAATGTAAATTTTTAACAATATATATAAAAACACAAATGTTTCATATTTACTTTATACATAAATATGCATACATTTCTGAAACATTTCATTGTTTCTTAAGCTGAAAGAAAGTTGAACCATGAAGTTATGCAACAGATCTAAATATCTATAAGAAAACATAATATTTTACATGTATTCCATTTAATTCATACATATAATTTGATGCATATAAATTAATAGTTTTTCTTAAAGAGCCGCTATTTTGCATTATAAGAGGTCATATTTTGGTTTAGGGGGTCTCCAACAACAGGCTGAGATGCATGCAAGCTCAAAAAACACTTTCATTGTCTTACAATATGCATTTGTTAATACCTAATTATCCCAAAGAACTCCCATATGATTCGTTTAGCGATTCATTTGTTTCCAAACCTTTTCTTTGTGTGAAGCTAATTTGCTGTTAATGGCCTGAAGACCCATTATTTTGTGATTGGTTGACTGGGTTCAGCGCAACAGAGAGAGATGTCCACCAAGGTTATGAAGTAGCACAGAGTATGTGAGAGCCCAGTGCAGGAATGCAATAAAGCAATGCAGTTTAACACCAGCATATTGCTCTACTCTTAACACTAACCTCAAGTAATAACAAAGACACGCTTTCAGTAATAATTTACACAGTGGCACTATTTTGAAAACTGACTGCTCCGTTTGTAGAATCGCAAGCTCACAAATGCATTTAAATCAGTGAAGGAAGAAGCACGTGTTGCGTTTTCAACATAGTTTTGGACGAAATGTGTGAATAGTACTAAACAGATTTAACTTGGGAGATAAAGTACAAGCACTTATCTATAGATACGTGATTTCAAGCCACGTGGAGTGATTACAACTTGCAACACATAATTAATGCATATTTTGCAAACTACAGAAAATAAGGCAACAATTTTAATTACATTTACATGTTATGATCTGGAGGAAGAAGAAACTGGTCCATATGAACTGTAACAGTTACTGACAAACTCCCTGTTAAAGTCTGACAAAGTCCCATTCATACAGTAATAGTCTCTGCTGCTCCTACAATAGCAAACGGCCGATGAATCCCACGTTGCAGCGTAGGTTATTGTATCAAAAATTTAAAAAATGACAGGAGCAAACACAGTACTAGATTGGCTATGCTGTGATATTGTTGTGAAAATGAACAGCCGAATCTCCATCTGTCAGTGATCGTCATCTTCGTGTCATGATCAATACTGTCATCCCTCATTCTCCACTAGTGTCTGAAGGGAAAGGCACGTTCACATTTGACCAGATACAGTACTACATATTTGGTGATGTACTGTACCGTGTCGACGTCAACGCATTCAGGCAAAAGATCTAAACCCAACACTATTGATTTTTTTTTCCGACTATTTCGTTCAAATTTAAACCTCAGCTGGATGTTTTCATTCACTTAATGCTGCGTTACATATTGCATGGAAGCTTACTTTTAAAAACCCATAATAAAAGCTCTTTAAGCATATGCATTTGTCTACAGAAATGATATGAATACTTTTCTTTGATTGAAAATAGAATTATTCTGCAAAATAGACAAATTATTCTGCTTCTCCGACCTGATTTATATAAATCTGTTTAAGTTATGTACAATATTTAAGGTAAGTATATTATTAGTATCCACATAAGGTAGAAAACAATGACAGAACTTTTAACTTTCCTGAAATATCTTTTTTAAACTTATAATCATAATAATAAAAAAACAGGAAGCATCCTACCTCTTCTGAAGCTCCTTCATGGCTGGACTCAAGTAACTGGCCGTCACCATGTTCACTTTCAATTTAATGCAGTGCTTAGCTACTTGTGGGTGAAAGGAGTATGGCAGCATGCTAGATACCAAAAACAACAAATAAAAACAAAGCAAATTAGCTGATGGTTTACTAAAGTGTGCATAAAAGGAGCTATATGTGCAGAAACCCTTGTAATTATGTGCACACATGACTGCACATTTAAGAGACTAAATGTGAATTAATGCCTCAGTAGACTTAAGCAAAACTCCTTTTCTTTTTGGAACTTTGGTTAAAAATAACAAGTTGCTGGAAATACACCAACAATATACTGTTAACAAACAAGTATTCACTCATGCTGCTGAGACCGACATTAGAAGGATTGTTCACCTTAAAATTATTTTAAAATAATCATTGACTCATACTCAAGTGGTCTTAAACTTTCAAGAATTTCTTTCTTCTGTTGAATAAACAATAACAAAATAAATAAATAAATAAAAATTCTAAAGGAATAAAGTAAACCAGCATCCATTGACATCCACAGGAACAACATCATCAACAACAACAACAACAAAATACTATGGACTTCAATGGCTGCCGCTTATCCAACACTCTTTATTCTATGTTCCTTTGTCCTTAACAGATGAACGAAACTTAAACAGGTTTGGGAAAAAGTGGAAGGTGAATAAAAGTTGACAGTTTTCATTTCAAGTGCAAACTATCCCTTTAAGCCTAATATAAGTACACTACCTGACAAAAGTCTTGTCATCAATACCAGTTGTATAAGCAACAAATAACTTGAATTCTAGTTGATCATTTAGAAAGAGGCAGAAGGCAATTTTTCCAATGAATTATATGTTGAACTGCATCCCAATCATCACAAATACTGCAGAAGAGCAAATGAAATCCACATAGACCAAAGATTCTAACTGAAATTAGTCAAGTTTGGTGAAGGAAAAATCATGGTTTAGGGTAACATTCAGTATGGTGGCGTGTGAGAGAACTGCATAGTGGATGGCAACATCAACAGCCTGAGGTATCAAGACATTAGTGCTGCCCATTACATTACAAACTACAGGAAAGGGCAAATTCTTCAGCACAATAGTGCTCTTTCTCTTACTTCAGCCTCCATATCAAAGTTCCTGAGAGCAAAGAAGGTCAAGGTGCTCCAGGATTGGTCAGCCCAGACACCAAACATGAACACTATTGAGCATGTCCGGGGTAAGATGAAGGAGAAGGCATTGAAGATGAATGCAAACAATCTTGATGAACTCTGGGAGTCCTGCAAGAACATTTTTTTCTTTTTTTTTTCGCCATTCCAGATTACTTTAATAATAAGTTCTTTGAATCATTGCAGAGATGTATGGATGCAGTCCTCCAAGCTCATGGGAGTCAAACACAATATTAATTCTTTTTCCACTGCACCATGACTTTATATTCTATACTGTGCATTATTTCTGTTAAGTGACAAGACTTTTGTCTCAGCAAAGTCAGACCTTACTGTCATAATTAAATCAAGGCATGATCATATTTTATTTTGGTAAAATAAGCTTAATCTAAAGACCTTTGCTTTTTATATTAGCCACTTCTGATACCAAATGATCAACTAGAAGTCAAGTTATTATTTGTTGTTCCTAAAACTTGGATAGGCAAGAAGACTTTTGTCAGGTAGTGACATGGATAGGACAATAACGAGACAGGAAGAGAAGTTGGAGAGAAATTGGGGGGTAGGGTCGGGAAATGTCCTTGAGCCGGGATTTTTGAGTCGGGCTATTGCGCCGACTCGGATAATGTAATTTAAGCAGGACACGCATATGACAGTTAGAAGTAGCGCACAATGGACGCACACATTTGCATTTTATATAAAATGAAACTATTCAGATGGTGCTCTGTGGCGTGGCAGAAATATGAACAGTGTCCTTGCGGCGCCATTGTGCATACCCTGATACAAATTCATGTTAAGAATTAAAATGCATTGCGCTTCATGGCACGACAACGAGCGGCACATCTGGTGTGCAACACACTTAAGATTAAACTGCTGTGATACTTGAAGTACTGAATATTTGACTCTACAGAACAAAACATAAAAATGTCCACAATCTTTCACATAAAAATTTGTCAATAAGTTTTCATAGACAACATAAAGTGGGTTTATGTTGTATAGCTTTATTTGTATAGCGCTTTTACAATGTAGATTGTGTCAAAGCAGCTTCACATAAATGGTCATAGTAACTGGAACAGTGTAGTTCAGTTTTTTAGTGTTTAAGTTCAGTTCAGTTCAGTTTAGCTCAGTTCAGTGTGATTTAAACATTACTGAGAGTTCAAACACTGAAGAGCAAATTCATCCATGCGTAGCTCTACCAATCCTGAACCATGCAAGCCAGTGGCGACAGCAGAGAGGGAAAAAAAACTTCAGCTGATGGGAGTGAAGAAAAAAAACCTTGAGAGAACCAGACTCAGTTATAGTCTGCACCACGTCCCGTTAATACATCGTTTTCTGTTATTGCCAATAGCCTATTAGCCTATACTGTGTGCCAACATATAGCACCTATTTGCTTGCGGCGACGTAAGTTTGATTCCTGGCTCGAGGTCTTTTGCTGATACTTCCCTTCTCTTTCCAGTCTGAAATCTCTACTGTCCTATCATAATTTCAAGAGTTGGCCCTTAGCTGATGATTTATTATGAACCTTGTTTGGCATGCTGTCCCGGGAGAGAGCCCTGAACTCGTGAGATCCTCGAGCCTGGGGCTCCTTCCCGTTGAAGGGCGAGAGGGGAGTCCGAGTTCAGGTAGGTCTCAAGAACTCCCCTGCTTGATAATGTTGGAAGTAGACTGATGCTATGAAGTGTCTGTGCTGTCAATTTAGATTTGTCAATTTACTTATGTTACATGTTTTTGGTCTGTGGGAGGAAACCGGTGAGCTTGGTGAAAACCCACGCAAACACGAGGAGAACATGCAAACTCCGCACAGAAATGCCGATCTGACCAGGAAGTGTCCAAGCCGGTGACATTCTTGCTGTGTGGCCGTGGTCCTAACCACTAGGCCTCTGTAATAACTAATAGCTGATATTGAATTCAAAGCTATAGCATATCAACAATATGAAAAATGCAGATTTCTATAGTTAATAAGATTTAAGATGGAGACAAGCTATGTTTCCATCCAGCTACTTTAATGTGCATTTTGGATTTGCGCATAAAATAAAAAAATTTAAAAGAAATTTAGTTGATGGAAACACCAAGATGCGCATAAATTTAGATTTTTGATTTTATGCACATAGTGGAGTAAAATTAATATTTTTTCGAAAAGAAAAGATGCTCATAAACTATGATGGAAACACTTTTGCAGAAACAAATTCCAGTATGCGTTTTGTTATAAGAGCCTTATACCTTAAACCATTTCAGTATTAGTGTTATCATAATATTAATGACCTCCAGAACTGTCAAGATTATCTCTGCTCTGCGTCTTACGCCTTCAAACAGCCAACAGTGTCTGCATTTTTCTTTGTCTGAGGTGCAAGTCATTAATTAAATAAGTAAAAGATTCACGCAGCTTCTCCTACCACAGCAAATTCTGTTTTTATAGTTGATATTTGGCAGCAGTTAATCATGAAGTGACGATTTTGTTCTCTTTGACTCGTAGGATGTAAATGCTGCCTTATTTGCACGTATTTTATGCAATATTCCAGTTATGCGTATAAAGGTTATTCACATTTTTGGATGGAAACATAGCTAGTGAGAGTTGCATGTCTTTTGAATAATTAAATATTTCCCTCATAGCAAATCATTAAACACTGGAAAACAATGTAAATAAACTAAATATAATCTGTACAAGATATCAGACAGATATCAGAGTCTGAATGTGTAAAAAAAAAAGGCAGATGTGCATCTGGAAAGCAGCTGGTGGGCACAATGATTAAGTGCTGGCACAAAACCATTACTATAAAAGGTCTTGAAAAAAAAAGAAGAAAAAAAAGGCTACACTACTTTATCTGGAGTAGCAAGATGTATTATTTACATAGAGAAACATAACTAGTTTTATTTTTTAGGTTCATTCATTAAATACATTCTATTATATGTCAAATAACCCAGCAGGCACACAACATCATTAGACCTTAATATTAGGTAAGATTTAGGTCATGACGTCAGGCAACCAAAAACCAAAATTCAATGTCTAGCCAGCGTCTAAGGACAACATTATTTTGACATCCAATTATATTATATTATAAACCCAATGTCTGATAGATGCCATAGTGGTAACGTCCACATAATGTCAAGGTGTTTGGTGATAACACAAGGTGATAACATGATTAGACGTTGACATTTTGTTGATTTTAGGTTGATTTAAGGTTAGACATTGACATCGGCCTGACATTGGGCTCTGACGTCAAAGTAATTTTCATTTCCAAACAAAATCCAACATTACCACGATGTTGGGGTACAAAGTCAATATGATGTCATGTTGACATCCTGTGCCAGCAGGAAAAAGTTAATGATGTTATAAAAAATGCAGAATATGTTCCAAAATCACCATTGAAGACTGTCATGATGTAGTTTATCTTAACTTGTCCAAACTGAATAAATACCTAGCTAGTACTGTATCTACTTGTTAAGTGGTGACGTATGGAATAGTGTTTGTATGTTCAAATTGTTAATCATTTGAATTGAGAAAATATTAGTTTATAACCAATTTAAAGCCATATCACGGTTTAAATAATTACTTTCTGGCAATCGGATATCAATATATATATATATATATATATATATATATATATATATATATATATATATATATATATATATATATATATATATATATATATATATATATATATATATATATATACATACATACACACACAGTATATATATATATATATATATATATATATATATATATATATATATATATATATACATACACATACATACATACATACATACATACATACATACATACATATATATATATACACACACACACATATACATACACACACACACATATACATACACACACAGTATATATATATATACACACAGTATATATATATATATATATATATATATATATATATATATATATATATATATATATATATATATATATATATATATATATATATATATTAGGGGTGTCAAAATTAATTGTTTCTTCTGTGCAACGCGATGCAGACGCGGACAATTCTGTATCGGTTCAGTAATAATCATAACCAGTTATTATTTACTGACGTCATTTATCTCCTATGCGCTCTGTCGCGAGAGAGGTGACCGCGAGTATTTTCAACACTCAGGCAACTCAGGGCCGGCCCGTGGCATAGGCACCATAGGCATATGCTAAGGGTGCTGTACATCCAGGGGGGTGCCAGAAATGAGCGCGGTTCAGTTGGTTTTGTTTTCGATTTTCCTGACACACATTCAGTTATACACGGCATTAACTCAAAAACCTCTTCCCCTAAAAAGATCTAAAGTGTGTTTCCTACAAAAAGACAAAGCTGGTTATGTTTTACAGCTGTCTTTCTTTTTTTTCGCTCGACATTACGAGCACTGCTCCGTTTAAGCCCTCGCAATATGTGTTTAGCCTGGAGAGCTCGCACTTAGAGGAGCTCTCAGTAAGGGACCGTCGGAAAAGTGCTTCTTTTTTTTTTTTTTCTTTTTTCTGCTCCGCTCAGCATGAGCTCTCCCTGTTGCGAGGGCTTAAGTGTGTGTGTTTGTGTGTGTGTGTGTGTGTTTGTTTGGTGCTGTCTATGTTTGTGTATGTGTTTGAATGAGAGACAGTGTGGTGCTGTAAGTCTGTGTGTTTATACAGACAGCTTGTTATAGCCTCCCCCCTTAAATATATCACTGTATATAGAAAGCATCGTCAATGCACCGTGATGCACCGAGATATCGAATTGAACCGAAGGCATGATAATCGTAACCGAACCGAACCGAACCGTTAGACCAGTATAGGTTCACACCTCTAATATATATACTATAAATTATATATATATATAGATATATATAATTTTTGAAAGTTTTACAGTACTTCGTAAACGTTTATAATGTCCATTTGTTGAGTCTCCCCATACAGTTTGATAGAGCGCTTGGACGCAGAAGCCACTTTGTCTCACATCACACTTAACAAATGGATAGCACTGTATACAATATCAGTATTGCGATAAGATTTTAGTTAAAATTGGCTGCAAGAAAAATCACATCTACCAAGAACATATCATATCTTCTTTGCTAATATTCTGCCAAACACTCCCTGTAAAGCAATGTCAAAGCATAATAAAGTGAATGAATATTATGCCTGATGACGATGTCGTGGTCTTTGATCAGAGACTCCAGGTGGCCTTCCTGGCTGGTGATGTCCAGCATCACGGCAATGGTGTTGGGGTATCTGGTTGCCATCTCTTCAGCCTGATTCAACAGATTTGATGCTGCAATGAAAAGATCACATAAGATTTGCGAAAGGACAGCAACTGCAGTTTTTACACTGTGATGCAACTGTATTCCAGACGAATTTTGCATTGGGAACATACCCACTGTGACCTGAGTGCCGGCGTCCCTAGTGAGATACTCGATAACTGGCCCAGACACATAGCCTGCACCCAGCAAAAGCACCCGCTTCATGCCGCCTTTCTTTAGGATCTGCTCCGATTCCCTGTTTGCCAGATGGTAGAGCCATTACTATTAACACACACACACACACACACACACACACACACACACACACACACACACACACACACACAGTACACACACACAGACGCAAACACACACGCACACTATCACTGGCCAAGCAATCTGTGAAATCACAAAACATATCCTTCTGGATAGTGATCTAAAACCGATTGAAAGAGATGCAAAACCCACAAAAGGACACAGAAAGATCTTGTTCAGTTTGATTGTCCAGGAGTCGAAATCAAGAAAATTAAAATCTTTTCAATTTATGATAAGACAACATGTATACAGTAAATCACTAACTAGGGCTGGGTGATATGACAAAAATTGCTTATCATGACATAAGTCACCTCATGTACTGGTAATGATAAATGCATGTATAACAAAATTGTAATGTTCAATCAATCAATTCAATCGATTCATAGTTTATATATGAAGAGGGTAACACTTTAGTTTAGGTCACAACTCATGCTATTAACTACTGGCTTATTATCTGCCCATTATTACGATATGAACTGTTCATAAGTAGTAATAAAGTATGATCTTAATCTGCATCCCTAATAATACCCAAAACCTAAACCCAACTTCTCTCTTACTAACTATTAAAAAAAGAACTAATTAGTCGTTTATTAAGCTAGTAGTGTTAGTTAATGGTTGGTTAATAGCATGAATTGTGACCTAAACTAAAGTGTAACCATGAAGAGTTTGGAGTAACATTTTAAAATAATGGTCCATTATATAATGTATTTACTAACATGAAAAAAACAATTATTAAAACATTTATTACATCTTTGTTGTTGTTAGTTAACGTTATTTAAGTTGAACACTGTTAGTTCATGTTAAGTCAGGGTGCATTAACATGAATTATGAGTAATAAACGTTTTACAAGATGATTCATCCTTAGTTAATGTTAACTAATGGACCATAATTCTAAAGGGTTGCTGAGTTTGGTTCTAATACTCTATAAATCCACCTGGATTACTTTGAGTTTTTTTTTTTTTTTTTCAAGAACGTAGCATGAAAACCACAATTTTCAGTTTTAAACCTTTGTGTGGCATCTTTAGGTTAGAATTCAATCAAATACTGATTCAAATTTTCAAAGATTTATTATAATTATATATATATATATATATATATATATATATATATATATATATATATATATATATATATATATATATATATATATATATATATATATATATATACATTTATTATATATATATATATATATATATATATATATATATATATATATATATATATATATATATATATATATATATATATATACATACATATATATATATACATATATATATATATATAAGCCTATTATATTATATATTTACTATCTCTCTATCGTAGTAGTAGTAGTAATTATTAGCCCCCCTTTGAATTTGTTTTCTTTTTAAAATATTTCCTTGATGTTTACCAGAGCAAAACTATTTTCACAGTTTGTCTTATAATATTTTTTCTTCTGGAGAAAGTCTTATTTGTTTTATTTTGGCTATAATAAAAGCAGTTTTAATACAAAAAAAAATTATCATAAAATTATTATCCCCTTTAAGCTACATATTTTTGATATATAGTCTATAGAACAAACCATCATTATTCAATGACTTGCCTATAATTACCCTAACCTGCCTAGTTAACCTTATTAACCTAGTTAAGCCTTTAAATGTCACTTTAAGCTGTATAGAAGTGCCTTGAAAAATATCTAGTAAAATATTATTTACTGTCATCATGACAAAAATAAAATAAATCAGTTATTAGAAATGAATTATTAAAACTATTATGTTTAGTATTGTATTGAAAAAATTCTCTCTGTTAAACAGATTGGGGGAAAAATAAACAGGGGGCTAATAATTCTGATTTCAACTTCAATATATATACATATATACTTACACTAAATGTAAAGGTCTATTTATTTTTATACATGTAAAATAAATACTCAGTAAAATAAATACTCATGGGATGTTTATTTAGAACTTCGGGGACAATGTTTGATTTTGAAATATAGGTCCTACTTTATATTAAGTGTCCTTAACTACTATGTACTTGCATCAAAAAATAAATACAATGTACATACTGTGTTCATAATGTATTTAAGAACACTTGTGGTTGGGATAGGGGTTGGGTTATGGACAGGTTTGGTGGTATGGACAGGTTTAAGGGTGGGTTAAGGTGAAGGGAATGGTCAGCAGTGTATTTACAAATGTAATTACAGAAGTTAATTACAGATGTAAATACATACAGGTATTTAATCAAGCATAAGTACACAATAAATGCATGTATTTACACAATAAGTACATTGTAACAAACTATTAATTCCTGTGCAAGTACATATTAGTTAAGGCCACTTAACATAAAGTGGGACCGAAATATATAACAAACAATAATTCAATATAAAACAGTTTTCAACAACTAAATAAATGCAGGTCCAAAAAAAAAAAAAATAATAATAATTATGCAGTTTTTGCATTAAAAATATACAATTAAAGTCAGAAATATTAGCCCCCAGTATTTCCCCCCCAATTTCTGTTTAATGGACAGAAGATAATAGTTTTAATAACTCACTTTCACTTCTAACAGCTGATTACAGTATATTTGACTAGATATCTTTCAAAATCCTATAGTATTCAGCTTAAAGTGCGATTTAAAGGCTTAAAGGATTTGTTCTATAGTAGGGCTGTAGGATATATTATTTTAGCATCCAGCATCCGCAATAGTCACATCACAGGATCTGCAATGTTAAGAGTTGTTAACAGTTCACAGAGAGTTAAGTTGTTACCGTGTCTCGTTGCTTAATTTTATTGAATCATGTATACCATACATGCAGTATTCATTTAAATTTGAATATTCAATTAATGTATACCTAAATGCTGTTTGACGCCTCGAGCTTTGTTTATTTCATGTCTTTTGCTCTATTATATTTATGTATGCGTGTAGATTGTTTATTACACTCAGCCCCTTACGAAATCACCCCAATCAATTTAAAATGATAAATTCTTTCTAAATAGAGCTATTCAAGTCACCTGTTGAAATTGTATTCATATTGCAATACATAATCGCAGAAAAGCTAAATATTACAATGTCAGATTTTTTCAATATCGTGCAGCACTATTCTGTAGACAATCAAAAAAATCTTGCTTAAGAAAGTTAATAATATTGAACTTAAACTGTTTAAAAAAAAAAATCGCACTGCTTTAACACTAGCCGAAATAAAACGAATAAGACTTTCTCTACAAGAAAAAATATTAAAGCAAAATACTGTGAAAAATTCCTTGCTCTGTTAAACATCATCTGGGAAACATTTAAAAAAGGAATAAATATCACAGGGGGACAAATAGTTTCGACTTTAACTGTATCTCGTTAAATTAAAAGGTTGCAACTTTCTTACGATGCTGTTATTCGTGTTTCTGACTGCTTCCTCATAGTGGTGCGTGATATTGTGCTCATATAAATTATGAAAAAGTGTTGGCGCAAACAATGCACTGTGACACAATGTACATTGTGCCATGAAATAAACATATGAAACAAACGACTTTTTAGTTTGTCCACAGATGAATATCCTTAAATCGCGCAGCCCTATCAGCAGAGAGGGTGTGCAAAAAAACTAAGGAAAACACACAGATGTACTACTAGATCAGGAAGTTCTCGATTCAGAATATAATCAAGGGCGTTTAAGGGGGTTGTTAAAACAACGTTCTGCTCTGCGTGTCCCCTGGGGGACACATGTGATCCAAGAACCCCGTCGCTCAGCCTAATTGGATCTGATGCAGCACATGAGCGAAAAATGTAACACTTAACCCCCAACCACCTGCATGCCTTTCTCAAAATACCATTAAACGATGCATTCATAATAACCACTAACTATGGGTTTTCACTTCTATTTAGTGCTACTTATAAAAGATCACATAATTAGGTGCATTAAGTCATAAAGTGGCATATTTTCATATCAAATAAGAAGGGGTTTTCTTGGCCTTACAGTGATTTCTTATTACATAGAAGATGTTAAGGAGCTTGACTTGAAATATAAACTTCAATAAATGAGCAATTTATTAAAAAATAAATAAATAAATAAAATAATAATAAATAAAATAAAATAAACACATATACATATATATATATATATATATATATATATATATATATATATATATACACATATATATATATATATATATATATATATATATATATATATATATATATATATATATATATATATATATATATATATATATATGCTTGTTGATGTTTAGCGATATTTAGTTGCACTGTCCTTTAACAGTCAGATTTTAAATCACAAGTAAACAACATAATAACATAACAACATACATAATTGTGTGTATTTTTATTATATGAGAGTTGCTTGCATGGTTCGAGATTTCTGTATAATTGATCACTTTAGACTAATTCCAAGACAAATGTAGACAAACTTAAATAATAAATACAAATTATAAATACATTAGAATCTAACTGAATTTTTAGACATATATGCATTTATAAAACTAATAAAATAAAACTATGAATTATGTCTTATATATGTCTTATGTCCATATTATGTTTATGGAGGAACTCAATTTAACATCATTTAAAAAAAACATTAAAATTACAACAATGTAGTTTATATTATATTATATTTTTATTATCAAATAAAAAAAATTCTTGACCTTGCTGGGACTTTTTATTACATAGAAGACGTTAAGGAGCTTGACGTGAAAGTTGACGTTTTTTTTTTTTTTTTTATGTTCAGCAATATTTTGTTGCACTGTCCTTTGACCATCATATTTTAAATAATTATTAAAAGTAAACAACAGCATAATAAACATAAACTGTACGCAACTGTATTTTTACTTTATGCAAGTTGGTTATGTGGCTCAAGAACTCTGTATAACTAATATAAAGAAATTTAATAAATAAATACAAATTATATATACATTAAAATCTAATAGATTTTTTAGAAATATATACTTTTATAAAACTAATAAAATAACTATGAATATAAAATATTTACATATAAATGTCTGTATGTTTACGGAGAAACTCAATTTAACAGCATTTTAAAAACCAATTAAAAGTACAACAATGTAAACTATATTATACTGTATTTTCATATTAAATAAACTTTTTATCGTGGCTTTACACTGATTCTTATTATATAGAAGACGTTACGAAGCTTGACTTGAAATATAACTATTACCATAAGAGAGCAGTTTATGATTTTTTTAAATTATATTTGTTGATGTTAATATTTTGTTGCACTGTCCTTTAACTTTTAGATTTTAAATCATTAACACAAGTAAACAATAGTATAATAAGCATATATTGTACATAATTGTCTGTAATTTTATAATGCGAGTTGCTTGCAAGGCTCAATAACTCTGTATAATTAGTCAATTTAGAGTAATTATGAACAAAATGCAAAAAAATTTATATAGTAAATAAAAAAATATATAAATACACTAAAATCTAATAGCATTTTTAAAAATATATTATTTTATAAAACTAATAAAAAAATATGATTTTGGAGGAACTCAGCAGCATTTAAAAAAATTTTAAATTATGAAAAATATGTTTTTTCTTAGCTGTACAGTAATTTTCTATTACATAGAAGATGGTAAGGAGCTAGACTTGAAATATATATATATATATAATATAAATAAACAAATATATATATATATATATATATATATATATATATATATATATATATATATATATATTTGTTGAAGTTTAGAAGTATTTTGTTGCGCTGTTCCTTTGCCTTTCGGACTTTAAATCATTAACAAAACTAAACAACAGCATAATAAAGAGATACTTTACGTAATTGTGTGTATTTTTATTGTTTGCGAGTTGTTTGCAAGGCTCAAGAACACTGTATAATTGGCCAATTTAGACTAATTTTAGCTAAATGTAAACTAATTTAAATAATAAATGCAAATTTTAAATGCATTAAAATCTAATAGCATTTTTTTATATATTCTTTTATAAAACTAATAAGCAAGTAATGAAGGAAAGACCTTCCAAATCATGAGGAAGTTCCCACTCCACCACCAGTGTGCTGCATCCACTTGGATGATGTAATAGCAGCCACAGGCCAAACGTCGCCAGTGACCTCACCACAAACTAGCTATAGATGAAATGGAGAGACAGTGATAGAGCCAATTAGGTAGATGGGGATGATCAGGAGGCCAGAATGGGTGAATTTAGCCAGGACAGCGGGGTTACACCGCTACTCTTTATGAGAAGTGCCATGGGATTAGTAATGACCACAGAGAGTCAGAACCTCTGTTTAACATCTTATCAGAAAGACAGCGCTCACTGACAGTATACTGTCTTATTCACTTTTACAGTTGCATTAGGACTCACACAGTCACAGATTGAGTGTCCCCTGCTGGCCTCACTAACAACACTTCCAACAGCAACCTAGTTTTCCCATGTGGTCTCCCATGAAGGTACTAACCAGGCTCAGCCCTGCTTAGCTTCAGTGAGTAACTGGTCTTGGGCTGTGGCTTATAAAAGAAGTATAATTATCATAAACCATTTACATTTATAATAAATGTCTGTATGTTTATGGAGGAACTCAATTTAAAAATGAATTAAAATTCCAACAACGTAAATTATACTATACAATATTTTCATTATCCACTCTTTTTTTCTTAGCTTTACAGTGATTTTTTATTACAAAGAAGACATTAAGGAGCTTGACTTAAAAAAATAATATATTTATATAAAGTTTATTAAAATATTTGTTGATGTTTATAAATATTTTGTTTCACTGTCCTTTGACTTTCAGATTTTAAATCATGAACAGTAGTAAACAACAGCATAAACGTATACTGTACGTAATTGTGTGTATTTTTATCATAAGCGAGCTGCTTGAAAGGTGCAAAAACTCTGTATAACTGGTCAGTTTAGACCAGTGGTCACCAAACTTGTTCCTGGAGGGCCGGTGTCTTGCAGATTTTAGCTCCAACCCTAATCAAGCACACCTGAACAAGCTAATCAAGGTCCTACTAGGTATACTTAAAACATCCAGCCAGGTGTGTTGAGGCAAGTTGGAGCTAAACCCTGCAGGGACACCAGCCCTCCAGGACCGATATTGGTGACCCCTGGTTTAGACTGTTAGTGTTAGTTTAGGTCAGGTTAGACTAAAAAAATTATTATCAAGAAATCATAATAAAAAAGTAATAAAACATACGTAACTGTGTGTATTTTTTATTATATGCCAGTTAATTGCATGGCTCAAGAACTCTAATGAGTAAATAATTAAGTAGACAATTTTGAATGCTAAATATGAATTATAAAAAAATAAAATCTATAGGCATTTTATTTTTGTAAAAGGTTTACAACTATAGTTGGTTCATTCCATTGTGTTGACCCCCAGAAATGAATGAAAAACAAACTAATTTACAACTATATTAAATGTCTGTATGTTTATGGACAGACTCAATTTAATAGCATTTAAAGAAAATACATTCAATTAAAAACAAATCAGAATCAATTGTATTATATTATATTATTATATTATATTATATTATATTATATTATATTATATTATATTATATTATTATATTATATTATATTATATTATATTATAATAATATAAAATATAGAATAATCAGCTTAAAACTAAACAATAATACATAATTATTTCACCTATATGGCACTTCTTTCTCACAATCAGGTTTTCTTAGAGAAGAGGAAATGGCTCTCTTGGTAGCTTTTCATTTAGAACAAGAACAAATCAAAACAAGTCAAACACTGGATCTTTAAAGCTCTCTATTGATTAAATGGAGGTCAATGTTAGCTTGTGGGCGGCTCCATTAAGTATGGACCACAATGGATACAAACGGACTAGCAAACTCGATGTAATGTTTTGCCAGCCTGGTTCTTCACCCTTGAATGAGACACAGACAGCATGAAAGAGAAACACGTGTTGACTCATGAAGCTTTGATTATGGCTTGAATGAAAAAAAGAAAGACAGAAAGGATCGTGTTATTCCATTTAATGAAAACGATTCAAAAACATGATTTAAATCAATTAATGAGCATGAAAAGCTATCTGGCCTGTGAAAAGTGAAGCTTACCTTGGAGAATAATTGAACTTAAGAAACTAAAATGGAACTGATGCATTGATTTCTTTTTTTTTTTCTGGCATGCAAAAAATTCAATGGAAAAAAAAAGAGCGAGTGGGAGAGAGAATGTGGCTGCGGTGAGAAAGTAAGATCATGTACCCATGAGAGATCGCTCTCAGCAGACGTGTACTCTAGCCAAGCAAGGTGTTAAGCGGTGCAGGAGACCAACCCTGTGTCTGGACAAAACAAACATGGTCAGCAGCTTGCTTTTTTACCCCCACTTTAATTCTGCAGTGTATGAACTTACTAAGGTTTAAGGTTACAAACACAGTCTGAGAAAATGTATTTGCTAAATAAACTGAGCCAACCAGCTTTTGCTAAACTCCTTATTCTTGCGTTTTTGGACAGTGTCAAATATTAAGCTGTGAACAGAAAAACACAAATTTGTTATATTGTATATATCTGGTTCGCAAATCTAATTGGCTGACAGCCGTGCAATGTTCTGCAATATCAGAACTCGTACAGCCTTCTCACCCTATATTACTATATTACTCCGCCCACATACAGTGACAGCAGATCAATAAACTCACTACAGTTTGACAAATTTTGGAGCTGTTGGACAACATAACGTACTTTTGAGACCTTTTAGGTAAGAGTGTAGTTGTTTAGATTTTTAAGGATAGTGCCTATTTTAAATATTTATAATTTCTAAGATACTGCGCAACGGCATCCACAAGATGGCGCCAGAGACAGCATAATAAAACCTTTGAGGAGAAAAGATTGACGTATTTTCAAACTACAGCTGATCAAATAATTCTAAAATTGGTAAGTGACTTTCTAAGTCGATCTCTCTCTTTTTTATATTGCAGTGGTGTAAATACCATAGTAATTGTAGTGTGTTGAGTAAGGTTGGGTACCGTACCTTTGGAACCGGTATGCACCGGACCGAATCAGCATATGAATTCCGGTGCCTAATTCCAGTGCCACTGGTGCTGCGACAAGAATGTAAAAGCAGGTCGCACACCAAGTTGCGCCACGCAGCTCCATGCATTTTAGAACTCGCAAGTCGGCAGCTGTCCGTGTCTCAGGACACTGTTCATATTTTTGCCAACCCACAGAGCGCCACCGCAAAAGTTTCATTTTAAATAACAGGCGTCTGGTGTGTGATACTATCAACTGTGATGTGCGCACTGTGCCGCGACTCTGAGAGGCGAATCCGATGTGTGACGCCCTTAAGAAGCATCAAGGGGTGCATCAAAGACACGCATAAGTACGCGTTGTGTCACACCATCTCTAAATATATAATTCTAAATAGCTTTGAGGGATACGAACACCCATCAGCGATGTCAGGCATTTGTTCTTGTTGCTTACAAAAGGTAAATCGCGCAGTACGGCGCATCCGTTGAGCGAATCCATTCATCAACACGCATGATCGCATTCAACTAATTTGCATAAACTAAGCATTCTAAAGTAAGGCTATATTTTACAAGCAAGGATTCTGACACAGCAACATACAGCAGATGTTTTACAAAAGTTGCGTGTAACTGGGGAAACACGTCAAACTTATAAAATTTGAGGGCTCATTAAAATCAACTTAAAGGTGAGGAATGGACCGTCTTTGACAGCTTGTGACATCGTCTGGCACTTTCAGTGAGTACGTTTACATGGACACCAATACTCTGATTTCAATATGATTAAGACAATACTCTGATCAAGAGTCTACCACGTGAACAGTGATTTTTGATTATCTTAAAGGACCACAGACACAAACTGCAGAGGAAACATTTATAGGCTGATGATGCAATGATGTTGATGAATCTATGTGCTATAACATGTAACTTGGAATCATAAATGTAACATTCAAAAAGTAACTCAAGTAAGCACCTGAATCACATTATAGTCTTATTCTGATTTAGAAATCATTAGATCACTGATGTCCATGTAAAAGTAGTCACAAGCCCCAAACCCAGAAAAAGGTGTTCCCTGATTTTGATGACAGCCTCTCTAGTAGAAAGCTAATGTAATGTTAATAGAAAAAGTATTTTGTGGCTAAAAAGTATCGGTTCAGGCCTCGTTTTGGCACCGGTACCATTTTAAAACTATCGATTTAGCACCGGTATCGAAATAACCGCAAACGATACCCAACCCTAGTGCTGAGTGTGAGATGGGACTCGTGTATCAGGAATGTATGTATTTGGTGTTGGCCACTCTTTGTATAACCTTTACTTTTTGGCCATCTGTTCGTTTCTAATGAGGCTCCTGTTTTCCTTAATGCAGACTAGTTCACTAAAAAGAAAGAAAGAAGAAATGGCCGCATTTATTTACTGATGGACAATACTATGTTTTGATCTGGAATAGGAAGCAAAACATCAAAAAGCAAAAACTAGACCTTAAATATATTTTCAAACAGTCAAAATATTTGTGCAACAACAGATCTTTTGTTTTACAACAGTTTTTAAAGGGCACTTAATATGCAAAATCAACTTTTGTAAGCAATTTGAACAGAACTGTGTGTTTAAATAGGATGTCCACTGTCCAATTGGAGTGATATAAACACTCCAAGCCCACCGAATTGATTGACAGGAGCATAATAACATGTCTTTGTAGTAATGTGTTTACAGAAGAGGATTTGCAAAGAAACTGGCATTAAAAGATCTGTTCCAACTCTCTATGATCAGCTGCACATCAAGAATGAGTTTTACGAGAACTACACATTTAGGAGGCTATAATAAATGATTGGATGAGTATTTTAAGCTGAAACGTTACAGACACATTCGAGAGACACCATTGACTTATCTTTGCATGCCAATATACAGTACTGGAGTGCTCACATTGCATACAGCCTTTTCTTTATAGAAAGCATGCAAGAGCTATCAATATATAAAGAGCTTACAAGCTAGTCTGAGGTTCTTCAGGCATCAGTTCTTGGACCTCTCTTGTGCTCCATTTATATATCATTGATATCCATAATACAGGCATTTGACTTGCCCTCATGGGTCTATTTGATGGCTTTTTCTTTCACTGTTTATAGCTATATATGTTCATCTGAAGCTACCAGAACATTAAATGTTGAGCTGTTGAAAGCTTGATTCTGATTGGCTAATGACATTCTGTGTCCAATTTTTACCACAACTAAAGTAGTTCCAGACATGTCTCTGCTTTATGGTTTCATATCACTATTCTAAAAAATACTACTCAAATATTCACAATCTACTAATGTAAAATGAATCAACACAATTCTTGAGTTTTTTTTTTAATTTATTTTATGTGAAATCCACTTAAATTTGTAGGGTTAAATTAACTTAAACATATATTCACTTAATAGATTTGTGTTAGGACAACATGAAGGAATTGCATGTAACCAAGCATATTTTACAATACACTACACATAGGAGCTGGTTCAGGACAAAAACACACACTTCACAAATGTGTTCAAATAATATATATATATATATATATATATATATATATATATATATATATATATATATATATATATATATATATATATATATATATATATATATATATAAAAATATATATATATATATATATATATATATATATATATATATATATATATAGTATCTATTTTGTAAGGTGTGGTAATCGTGCTATATGCAAAAAATAAATTTCATGTTGTAGCCGCATCAATTATTAATAATCAATTATTTCTAACGTGAACTAATTCATCCTCACTCCACTGTAATGCTACAGTATAACATGTTAACTTTATATAGTTTTTACTATTTGCAAAAGGAAAGGGGGTCTATATCGACACTGGAAGACTAACATGCATTCTTCTCTTTCGCATACCTAAGATACCAAAAGCAGTGTCTACATTCAGGAGTGACAAAAAAAATTCTTCTAAAGTGATAAAAGAGCCTATCAAGGCTACAGGCTTTTGAGAGCTGGGATGCGGCAATGTTTTTACCTGTCTTTTAACCTTTGGAAACATCTTCAGAATCAGAGCACCTTCCTCCGTGTGTAAGCAAACCACCCAAAGCAATATTACAAGTAATTCTGTGTCTTATAAAACATATTTTGGCCACTGTCCATTAGGACAAACGCTTTCAGAGCTACCGTTAATATTACAAGTGTTTACACTCACTTCAAGGAAAGAAAACTCTTACCTCCTTTCTCGAAGTTTCTGAATGTATTCAAACTTAGGTGTCAACTTCCCGTTGGATGTGATTACAGCCTAGATGTAAAAGAATGCAAATGAAAAATAATACTTTTAAATTGTTTATTAAAACATTAACATTTAAAGAGTTAAATTGTAAATAAATCCGCTTAAAGATGCTAACTTAAACTACTGCATTTGGATGCGTGATTTTGAGTACTTTCACATCACAAACACCAAAACCATTACTATGCTCCATTCAGTACTGAACTAAGAATACTTTAACGTTCACATTTAATTCAGATTTGAATTTAAATCAAACTGTTGGATTAAACAGGATACAGAATTGCTTTTGTTACATGAATAAGGATGGATATAAAGCTCACTTCTTGGAATGCTTTAAATTAGTAGCCAGGTTTCCATCCTCATTTTCGCAAATTGCCATTTGGTGCTGCTATGAACTTAAAATCAGTGTTCCTCACATCAAACTTAACAGAACTGTGAATTGCAGATTTCTTAGCTTTAGTTTTATACCGACAAATCAATGGATGTGGGAAGAGACTCAAGCTGAAATGCTGCCCATTTCGCTCTGATTCAAGTTTTACATGCATTTTTGCACAGACTTCCTTCTGTGCAACATTTTGTGCACAAGTTTAAGACTGCAAACAAACACAACTTCACATTCCACCATGGTACAAGATTGATTGAAAGGAACACTCTCTTTTATTTGAAAGCAGATTCATTTTACAAATCATTTTTGAATCCATTCAGCTGATATTCGGATCTGGCGGTTGCAGCTTAGCTTCGCATAAATCATTGAAAAAGATTAGACCATTAGCATCTCCCTTAAAAAATAAAAATAAAAAGAGTATTACTATAAAAATTTGACTATTAAGTCATTGAAAACAAAAATCATTGAAACAATTTTTTTTAGCAAGATGCTAATGGTCTAATCTAATTCAATGATCTATGCTATGCTAAGCTAAGCTAAGCTAAGCTAAAAGTGTTCCCGCCAGACCCAGAGATCCACTTAATGGACTCAAAAATGCTAAAACTCAACTGTTTAACTGTAGGGGAGTTGTAAAATGAAAAGTGTAGTGATTCTTTAACAAAGAAAAATAATCACAGTCTTACATCTCTGACTTGTGGAGAGAAATCCTCTTCCTCCAGTGGTTTGGTGGCATCTGATGGGAGCTGTGAAACAAAAGCAAACATATCAAATCTGCTCAAATCCCCAAAAAGGGGGATCAACAATATATTAAATTTAAAACCAGCAAAGAAACTAAAACTGTGGATTCTCTCAAACTGTACCAGAGCAGCATGTTCAAAGCAATCATCTACCTAGTAAAGCATGTCAACGTGACCACCCTGTCACATCTTACCATCTCCATGACGTAAGGGAACAGACGGTCACCAAAATACTCAGTGGCCTCAATCGGCAACTGGGCAGGCAGGTTGTCAATGGAGCACATGAGAATGCCGTTACCTTCAACACTGAGAAGAAAAAAACAAAGAAATCAGAGGATGCTTTAAATATGATTATATATGATTATATATATATATATATATATATATATATATATATATATACATATACACACAAAGTTTTTCACAATCATTCCTATAGTTTATCTGAATGTAAATACAGTTGAAATCTAAATTATTTAACCCACTTTGAAATTCTTCTTTTTTTAAATATTTCCAAATTGATCTTTAACAGAGCAAGGACATTTTCACAGTTTGTCTGATAATATTTTTTCTTCCAGAGAAAGTCATTTGTTTTTTTCCGGCTAGTTATTTGATTGATTTCAGCTAGAATAAAAGCAGTTTTACATTTTTTAAAAACCATTTTAAGGTCAAAATTACTAAGCTATATATTTATTCGATAGTCTACAGAACAAACCCTTTGTTTTACCCTAACCTGCCTAGTTAACCTAGTTAAGCCTTTAAATGTCACTTTAAGCTGTACAGAAGTGTCTTGAAAATATCTAGAAAAATATTATGTGCTGTCATCATGGCAAAGATAAAAGAAATCAGTTATTAGAAATGAATTATTAAAACTTTTACATTCAGAAATGTATTAAAACATCTTCTCTCCATTAAACAGAAATTGGGGGAAAAAATAAACAGGGCTAATAATTCAACTAAATATCAATGCCACGTAGAACTGTTTAAACACATGAGAAATGCAACAAAACAAGGATCAAGCTTACCAATCTAAGTCAAATGTCAAATTCCCATGATTTATAAAGATTAGAAAAATAGGCAGTTATTGTGTCGAGAAGTCCCTGTAGAACTTTGTGATACTTTGAATGCTAAATTTAATGCAAACATTGCTACAAAATTTAAAGGAGTTTGCAAGTTCTCTTAAATCTATTTTTTATCATTTATTTATGCTTTGAATTGAATTATGTGATCTTGAACTTTTCTCTAATATTTTGATATTGAAAAGTAAAAAAAAGTTACTTTTATTGACTTTTTTTAATAGTTTGAAGTAATATTTTGTCTGGCTGTGTTCAAAATTTTGGCATAATGAAACCTGAAAATAAACTTCAAGTAATTTTTCTGTTATTTTATGGACTTAAACCTCTATATTTTATTTCTTATACAATATATAGTTTCAAACTACTAAATTTTTTTTATTAAAAATTACTTTTTTAAACTGCAATGCTGAATTTTTAATATTAAAGGCAACAAAGCAAAGATTATGGTCACAATGCAATTCATAAATGAAAAAAAAAAAACACGAATTATGAAAATACAGAACCTTTTAGTTACTGGATATTTTTACAGTGTAGCTAGGACATGAACTTCTGCCACATCATCTGCATTTTTCAAAAATTATATTTGCATAAAGAAACTGCTCATTGTCAAAAGTTGTCATAGATAACAGAAGCCAATGGTTCTTAATGTAAAAAGTAATATAATTTAATTTAATTTCATATAATATAATTTCAGAGGAAAACAACACAAAAAAATGGCGTAAATGTTGCCACTAATTTTTTTAAAAAGTCACCGCAAATTTTTTGGCTGCAAAACTCATGATTTTCTTTATGCAAAATCAGGGAGTGACTGGTTGAGTAATAACTAAAACACAGTACACAAACACACACACATACACAGGTATAGTCAAGTGACTAAATTTGATTGCTGGTTGCCAAGTGGGAAAGAAATAAAATAGCAAATAAAATGAAAAATAGCTCATAGCAACAGGCAAAACAAGTGAAACAACATAATAAATAACATGGTCAAGAAAATAAAAAAATTTGAATAAATTGAAAAATGACTAAAATAGAAAACAAAAATACCCTGATATTCCATGACTTGGACAAAAAATAAATATGAAATTCCCTGACTTTTAATGAGTGGTACTGCACGAATGCAGTTTAATCAGCATATCCTGGCTTCAGCAATAGTCACACTAGAATGTGAGCATGCAAAATTCAACACAGCTGAGAAAAAGGAGCGGGAATAAACAAGAAGATGTGACATTCTTAAAACGAGTGATTGCTCCATATTAAAAATTTCTAAACAAAGAAGTAACATTTTAATCTTTGATTGTTGTTACGCATTCAGTTGATGTAAATTTCCAGATCAGAGTTCACCATGCTTAACTCTACAGTGACGTTCAGTTTGCATTTCCAGTCTGGCACATTCACATTCGTATGAGTAGAGGGCAATGGGGTGGAAAAGTCCTAACGATGGTCAACTCTCATTAAAGTGTTGGAGTTGGTATTTGGGTCACCTCTGAATCTACATAGTTTGATAGTATTTAAATGAGCTATAATTGACAAGATATTTTCAAATTAGCTTTGCAGTTTATTACAGATACAAATTTGCCAAAAAAAAAAAAAAGAGCATTCGAAAATATAATAAGAAGAAAAATCTTTAAATTTTAGCTTTGAAAGATTGGCAAGAACTGTTCCTTAACATTGAAAGTTGACATTGGTTCTAGATATTACAAATCTCTTTTCTGATATCAATTCAATTTCAATTCAATTTGACCCAAGTCTGTCCATCAAGACAAGGCTTGGAAGTTTTGCTCATTTCGTCACCATGTAGAACAAGATATACATTTAAACAACAAATAAATAGAACAAATAAACATGTATATTTTTAATATAAATAAAAGTATAACAAAATATTATATATATGGGAGGAAGTAGTAGTAGTACCTGTCATGGTCAATATGCTGGTTGGCATCATACATACAAAAAGGTTTCTCAATAGTTGTACACTCAGTCATGAACTCAATGGAGCCACCGGTGTCTGCAGAAATGTCACAAATGGCCAAAAACCTGATGTAAAAAAATAAATATAGATAAACAATTCCTGTCATTATTTATAGAAAGGTCTAACCACCTTTTAGAAAACTTTACGGTGTGCTTTTGTTATATGAATAGCAACAATAATAGCAGGGGCTCACTTGTGGGGAAGAGCAGGGCAGCCATAATCAGCTGACGATGATGTAGTTACAACAGGTCTAATCAGCCGCTGGGCGTCCAGTCTCCTCAGCAGTCTGGGTGTATGAGGGTCCCAGTATATACCGTTTATTAGACAAGTTGTATAAGGGGCCACCTGTGTGAAAACAATAATGTATCTTTAGGGCATTTTCACCACAAATATTGTCACACTAGTAAATTTTTGGCAAATTCTTAAGGCCAATATTGTCTACTGGCAGTTAATAATGAATCTAGCACAATTTAAGCCACTTAAGCCTAGTTTAAAATAAACAACTTCTTTCCCTATTTCAAAACTATTTGCGTGATGTAAGGCGTCATGATTATTCGTTGGAGACGACAAGATTTAATCATTTCTTCTTGTGTAGTGTGTCATAGTGCATGACAACCAATGCCATGTCTGTGATGCTGATTATCAAAGAAAGTCTTGAAGAGATATTGTACACAGAGTATTTCTGTACTCACATTCACAGATGCAGATCGTCAATCCCAAACAGTTCATCTAAATAGTGGATTTCTAACCTGATTATACTAGGATTGCTCCAGTCAGTGCTTCAAAACTGTATCCAATGGTTCAAACATTGTATCCTGAAGTCAGTGGTTTGTATCACTATGATAATACACTAATGCACACAGCAAAACGGTGACAGATGGGTTTGATGAACATGGAAGTGAAGTTGAACATTTCCCATGGCCTGCACAGTTACCCGATATAATCAAATCTTATTGAGTCAGTTTGGGGTGTTTTAGACAAGCGAGTTAGGAAACGTAGTGATCTGGCCACTATTCTGCAAGCTTAAAATCCCTCTGGTCACTTGGATCTGTCATTCCTAAGCTGAATTAATGCTCTATTGGCTGCAAAACGAGGCCCTACACCAGGGGTGGGAAAACTCTGTCCTGGAGGGCCGATGTCCTGCACAGTTTAGCTCTAACTCTGATCAAACAAACCTGCTTACAGATAATTAGTGATAAGACACTGATTAGCATCAGGGCTTGACATTAACACCCGCCAAATGCGGGAAGATTTCAGGCGTGGCGGGTAAGACAGACACTCCCATTAGCCACTTTGGCTGGTTGAAAAAATTTTTTCGCAGATAATAATTCTTAAAAGCAGGGTTCGACAATAAGGATGGTCCAATATGCATGCAAAGGCGATCTGAGAATTGAGAAGCAACATGACTGACAAAAGTAATTGCGTTTGCGCAAGCAATAGAAAGCAGGTGAATACCGAATGAGAGGATAATCACTCATGCTAACAGCTGAGGTGATGCGAGCGTGAAGCAACTGTGTCTAGAAACACAACTGATGTGATCGGTTCTCTTTCAGGTAGACTAGACAAAAAGTGATGAACATGCACCCACAGTCTTGCTGCTTTTAAGAGCTCCAGATTTGTCTTTTTGTAAGCAGCACCGGTTGCTATTGCTTTAAATATTCTTTGCGTGTGTGTGTGTGTGTGTGTGTGTGTGTGTGTGTGTGTGTGTGTGTGTGTGTGATCATCCTTTCATTATCACACAGTATGCTTTTTTTAATCTGCTTTCTTTTGTGTTAATATGGTTTAATTATCATTTTTTACAATAACATTGCTTTAATAGGAGATTAACTCCCCATTTATGTGTAGTTAACTGGTGATTTGGGCCAGGACAGATTACTGTGCATATGTTTTGTTAAATAAAAAGTATAGCATACAGCTATATTTAGCTTGTTTTTACCCATTTAAAATTTGTGGCTGAGAAATAATTAATTGTTTATGTTTGGTGCGGTCGGAGATCAATTTGGTAAATCCTTATGGTAAAAAAATTATGTGAAATAAAAACTAATTGTAATACTATGAAACCATGACCCATTTGCTCATGATTATTGAGCAAGCTCATACATGACACACAAATGAATGACGAGGTATGTGGAGATAATGCAAAATCTAAAATCAAGCAATTTTAGCATGTCAAAATCATGTGTATAAAATATATTTTCTCAACAACAAAATTGTGGCTAGTGAAAATGGCAAGTGGCTAGTAATGTTGGAAAACTACTAGTCACAGTGGCTGGTGATCAAAAAAGTTAATGTAAAGCCCTGATTAGCATGTTCAGGTGTGTTTGATTAGAGTTGGAGCAAAACTATGCAGGACAAGTTTGCCCTCCCCTGTCCTACACAATACTAAAGAATATATTTAAATATATATATATATATATATATATATATATATATATATATACCAGGGTTCAACGCTAAGATTTTTTTTACTGGGCCGATCGGGCCAGTGGTTGAGATTTTTACTTGCCCTGCAAAAGTTTTCACTGGCCCCACCATAAAAAATAAAAAGTTAATAGCTATTTCTTAATCACATATTTTAAATAATGTGGCAAAATAATGTCTACGAATCTAGAATTTAAACATTTTAAAAATATTAATGAATGTATAATGAGCTAAATTCAAGATTTTATGCAAACGAAAGAGCAGTATGGAAAATGTGCTGGTATTTTACCGCAACTCTAAATTATTTTTATAAAAATGGATTGCCAAACTGACAACTTTTTTCTTTTTTCCATATTCTTAATTTTGTACCCATGTAGTTGTCTGCTTCCAAGACTTTAGAAACAGAAGCTTTCTTTAGTCTCATAGTTTGATGGCCATGTTGCCATCTTTTCACTGTACTGGTTACCAGGTTCCGCAAAAAAATATCGTGGTCATCGTTACTGGCCGATAGGGGCCAGTAACAATCCTGTCTATTGTCCCAAGCGTCTTTCATGCTGGCCCTGGGCCACCGGGGAGCCCTTATTGTTGAGCCCTGTTACACCCATTTACATGTAGACATAGCTTTAGTCTCACACACATGACGGTTAGCCTTGCCCACTTATTTACATGTCGCTGTAAACATGGAAATAAAAAAATTGGTGGACATACTGTCATACCACCCAGCCCTACTTGGTACACTTCTTTTGTATACTTACAGTATCCCTAAAGTGTGACGTGTAGAGCTCAGGGTGGTTTTCGTACTCCAGGGGGTCATAGAGTCCGTCACTCCTCCTCATCAGGTGGTGATGTCTGCTGATCACTGTGGCGTACACTTTCGTCAAGTCTGCAAAGAGGATTAGCATGAGTCAATTTGCGAACACAGCAAAGTGTCAATTACTGCAAACAGCTCACATAAAACCCACCTCCTCTTTTGTGTAACTAAAATACTCAGGAAAAAAAGAAGCAATACCTCCACTCAAAGAGACTTCCTTCAGTTCATGAGGTTCCACAAATTCACAGGGGAGCTCGTTGAAAATGTCTTGAGCGCCCTGAAAGGGAAGCAGTTTCATTTATTTCACACAAAGAATTTTGCCATTCATTTGCTGTTTTTTCTCTGCATGTGTGTGTAAACATGCTAGATGGATACATTTGCACTGTTTAGGGCATCTGAAACACAATGAATTTCAGATGCTGAAAATAAAAGGAATTCAACTTATAATAAAAATTCCCCCCCAAAAAACTAACAAAACTCAACAAAGTATAGCTTTCAATATTAAAGAATCATTAACTCAGACTTTTGCCATAATAAACTACTAATTAGCTGTTTATTAATAGTTAATAAGGTAGTAGTTGGGTTAAGGTATTGGGTAGGATTAGCAATGTACAATAAATGTTTACTTAATAAGTAATTAACAACGTAATAAGGTAATAAGCCAGTAATTTATAATAGTGAGAATTGGTACTTAAACTAAAGTGTTACCCTTATTTACGTTCCATTACCCTTAATCTTACCTTGGACACGTTGCCGGTGCCGGTAAACACAAATGTAAGAGGGCCTATGGACTTGGGCATCAGACCTAAAGATATTTCATATCCACAATCCCTTACTGCCTGGATGGCCTGGCTGACATTTCTATAGTTGTGTGCCATACCAATATGCTGTAAAGTGGAAAAAATATATAGGTGTAATTAAAAACCTACAGAGGCCAAGAGAGCTTATCGTGCTGGAATTTAAGAAAACACATGGAATTACAAAAATGCCAGCAAATTAAGAAAAGATCTTCATCTGTTTGACAGTGCATGTGCTGCAAATCCTCACAACGCATACACACAAAAAAAATAAATAAATAAAAAAGAAACACTGCATTTTCCCACAACACAAACAAATTACAAAACGCACAGCATTTTCTGACAACGCAAAAAGAATGGACCACAAAGAAATGTTTCAAGGGGACCCAAAAACGTGATGGACACCATTATTACTCTATGAAGAAGAAAGGGGAGTTTTTATTTGTTTATTTTAATATCCCAATTGCGATGTCTTTAATATTTATTAGCCTAAATAACCATAACCTAAATATCCTGATCCGTTAAGTTTTAGGGTCTCCTTGAAACAATTTCCATTGTATTGAGAGAAAATGCAGAACGTTTTTGTCAAATTTTGTGTTGTGTGAAAATACAGCGTGTTTTTTTAAATGTGTTTGCATTGTGGCAATTTGCAGCTGTCAAACTGATGAAGATATTTTCTTAATTTGCTGATGTTTTTTTGTAATTGCATGTTTTTTCTTAAATTATAGCACGTTAAGCTTTCTCGGCCATTAAGAACCACCATATGAACAAATCATTCATATGAAGTCTCCAAATGTATGTGGTTAACCAAAAAGTTTACATTATAAAAAAAAAATACCATAAATGGTGTGTGGTGTCCAAGGGCAAGGAAACGCAGGCCCAGACCATGCAAAATGTTTATCATTCCTATAACAGATATAGACAGCAAGTTAAACATTTAGCAAGAAAATTTTATAATATCTGCTTGCATGCAAAAGTTAAGTGTAAAAAGATATTATTTGACTAAAATGATGACTTGACCAAAAGCAGTCAAATCAGCCATATAATAAAAAACTATAAATAAATAAATAAATACATTTAAAATAACAGTTTTCTACTGTATTGTTAGATATTTAAGATCCAATTTATCCTTGTGATACAAACTTAAATTTTCCAGACATTGTTTAAGTTTTTAGTGTTGCATGATCCTTCAAAAATATTTTTAATATTTTTATTTGGCACTTACAAAACATCTTATAATTAATGTAAAAAATAGGTATTTCTGTATTCTTTGATAAGCAGAAACCTTAAAAGAACCACATTTCTTATTAAAATAAATCCTGTGTTAAATTATTAACACTGACTCTGATACTTTAGAAAAGTTGTGCTGTTCTCAAAAAATTGTAATATGTAAATGTTTAATTTTCCTTTTCAAATCTGAAATGACATGATGTGGAATCAAAAGCTACCATACCTGCAACACCAGCCCACTGTCCAAATGCTACAATTCTGTAGCCATTAGGATCCACCATTTTTTCATAATCAATGAGTCGAACTTCCTAAAAAAAGAAGAAAAATGATGATACATCAGTCACTTGTGAACGCTGATTCCCTCCAATACACATTTCCCAACACATATAACACTAAAGAGAGTTTTTGTGTGTGTGTGTGTGTTTTCAATCTATAAAAAAATTCACCTTTTTAAGAAGGTCATCAAGGAGTCCCATGTTTGCCTCCTGTGCTTTAATTGTGTGAGAGAAGAAGGCGTAGGTCTTTCGGGGGTACACCTTTTCTTCTGGGGGCCTTTTCACACCAATGATGAGAGATGCTTCTGAGATGTCCTCCTGGATAACAGCGCCTGCCTTTTCATAGTACTGAAAACCAGAAACAATCTTTAGCCTGCTCAACCAAATTAGATTTGAATTAAAATGTTGGAAATATCAAGAGGACATATTAAGGGCCTCAAAAAGTTTTCAAATTGTATGTCAGTCAGACATTGCATCTAAAAGCACGTGGAAAGCATGAGCATGAAAAAGAATTAATAAGTGAACGGCCTATTTCACGGCAGCGTCAGAGGTCTATAATCTATGCATTGACAAAACAAATCTGTGAACACACATACAACTACTTCTGATATTTGGTCAAGCAGAACATTGGAGCCTTACTTGAGTTTGACAACTTGTACGCTAACACGCACGCACGGATGCACGCACGCCCGCACACACACACTTGTTTTGTCATAGGTCTGATCTAGAGTCAATTTGTTACAGCTTTACTAGGTGCAGGGCTCAACAATAAGGACTGGCCGATGGCCCGGGGCCAGCGTGAGAGAAGCTTGGGACAGTAGACAGAATCGTTACTGGCCTGATCAAGCCACTGATGCCCTGTCACTAAAGTTTAATTTGTCTGTAAATATTTGTCAATCGTATGCAAATACAGTCAGAATCGAGAAACAGTGTGTGTTTTTAAGACTTAAAATGCTAACTTCTCTGTTTCTCTAATCTGATTGGATGTTGTAAGCATGTTATTTTTCTGTAACAACCAGTACAGCGAAGAGACAGCAACATGGCGGAAACATCAAGTGATGATGCTAAAGGAAAACATTTGTTTCTAACGTCTTGGAAGCAGACATTTACAAGGGTACTCCACGACTAAAAAAATGAAGTGTTTTGTACAGTTTGCCATCAGTTTGGCAGGTCAGCTATCTTATGTTTTGCGATAAAATACCTGCACATTTTGCTACTTTTGTTTGCAAAACACTTTGAATTTTGTTCATTATACATTTATTAACTTTTTTTTTTTTTAAATATTGAAATTCTAGATTTACAAACATTTTGACACATTTTTATATTTGTGGCTAATAAATAGCTTCAAACTTTTTTTTGGTAGGGCCAGTGAAAATATTGGCAGGGAAAGTAAAAATCTGAACAACTGGTCCTATCGGGCAGGTAGAAAAAATCCTTAGCGTTGAACCCTGAGGTGATTTTTATTTTATGTCGGCTTAAGAGACGTGCTTGATAAAGATTTAATTGCTTTTCTTTTGAACTATGTTTCAGTTTCACACTGTAAACCCCCATGAGTCCCCACATCCTCCGCTCGTTCTACACCTGCACTGTAGAGAGCATCATGTCTGGCTGTATCACAACCTGGTAAGGAAATAGCACCAGCAGCAATCGCAAAGGCCTACCTAGGATTGTGTGAACTGCTGGACATCTACACCAGGCGGTGCATGAGGAAAGTCAAGAGAATTATCAGCGACTCCAGCAACCCAAGCCATAGACTTTTCTCTCTGCTACCCTCAGGCAGATGGTTTCGCAGCATCCGGTCACGCGCCAGCCGACTGAAGGAAAGCTTCCTCCCTAAGACTAGCAGGCTGATGAACACTCAACACACCTCACACAGACTATTCCATACCCCTCACTGCACACCATCAATATGTAGCATGCACTGCACTTCAACCAATCCATCCTTAAAACATTACTGCCTACAACTATGTAGACACCTATTCATTGTACATATCGCTGTCAATCTTCAATTGTCCTGTTTTTTTGAGGAGTATGCTGTTATATTTTGCACTGTCTGTATTTAACACAGTCATTGTATTTGCACTGTCTGTATTTTGCACTGTCGTTGTTTTTGCATCTGTATTCTGTTCTGTATTTTGCACTGTCTGGAGCCAGCACCTAAGCTTATCACTCATCATAGCACACATGCTGCTGATGATGTGACAATAAAGGTGATTTGATTATACACATATTCAGTCTGTCTGTAACAAAATCATGATTAAAATTGTTTATTTCTTGAATATTGCTCAAGAAAATTTATTTTGCCCATATTGCACAGCCCTACAGAGTATTATGTAATCTATTAAATTAACCAATAAATTGTCATTTTTAATGCCTACCCCCACTCCAACCCTAAACCGCCACAGTACTGTAAAAATATTAATTATTGTTATACAGCGTCAAAAAAAAAAAAAATGCTGCTATATTGATGTGCATATCACACTTCCGGCGCTGGATATCGGATCTAGACTTTACTTTCTAAACGGAAGTTCTAAGCATCCTACCGGAAGGCGCTGGTCACTGTAGCACCCTTCATGCAGAAATGAAGAAAAAGGTCTACACAGTCACAGTACTGTAAAAATATTATTAAACTATTAATATCAAACCATAAAAACCGTATCAAACTATTAATGCTGATGAACAGATTCTTCCACTCTATGATATAAATAAAATGTAACCACTATTAATTTAAATAACAATGCAACACACAAATTCTCCATCAAAGGAACGCGAACAACATAGTGCATACAGTTATTCAACGACTCACTCTGTCATGGATGGCTCTTCTGTTGGAGGGCTGCACGAGCACCTTGTGTCCAGCCGCTGTGATCTCCCTGACGTGTCGTGGGGCGAGGGGCGCACGTCTCTCCCACACGTTGACATCCTCACGCCGGATGGCGATCACACTTTTGTGATTCTGCTGGTTATGCTGAGACCTCCGCTGACAGCACATGCAGCCCCTAAACCCTCTGCCCTGGCTCCTCACAAGACGCAGCATGACTGGACTAGCTTCCAAAACACACAGGTTACAACCGATACACACTTATGAAAATCCCACTAAAGCAATATTGAACGTGAAGGACAGCCAAGCAGAAAAGTGAACGAAGAAACCCAGTCTTTGTTTGTAATGGAGAGAAATACATTCGAAAACCGTTTTCATTTTTATACTACTTTGAAATGACTGAGTAACCAGCTAGACAAGTTAATGGATGAATGAATGACTAGATATTATCTTAATATCTGCAATTAGCAACAAGATACATTCATCAGTGAGAACAGAGATGCCCAAACTAGGGCCCACGGGTTAAAGTTGGCCCTTGGTAACCTTTAATTTGGCCAGCCATCCCATCTTAAAGATGAGCTTGTTTTTATTGGTAGTTTGTTTAATTGTTGAGCAACAAAAAAGCTAACAAATATTGTTTCAATAAAAGGTTGTGATTTAAAAAAATACACTGTGACTGATGGATAGAAGACCATGTAAAAGGCAGGTGCAGCTTTACTAGCATATTTGGCATTGATCTCCACTGGTTTAAAATAACTCTTATTCTAATAAGTTCATTACAAAATGTAAAAAAGTATATTGCATTATTTAATATAATTGGGTATATTTGTTTATTTATTAATAATATGAAATAAATTAAGAAATTAGCCATGGAAAGTTTTATGTATTAAACACTCAAAAATATATATATATATTTTGCTGCTTTTTCAACCTACTTATGTAAAATAAGTGGGAATAACACAATTCTTTAGAGATTCTTTTGGGACAACTTAATTGTTTTCTGTTTAATCCACTTAAATGTGTTAAGGTAATTGATTTGTGTTGAGACAACCCGAATGAATTGAATGAATGGAACTCTGCATTTTTTTAAAGTGCAGTTTGATATACTTAGTTTTAGCCCACAGCTCTCAATCAAATTTGGTTTTTGGCCCGTCATAACAAAATGTTTGGGCACACCTGAGTTAGAAAATATCTATAATACTTTGGTCACACTTTACAATAAGGTTTCATTAATGTTATTAATGTATTTATTGACAAATTAATAATGATCAAAACACGCACAGCATTCATTAATCAAAGTTTAACATTCATTAATGCATTATTAAAATCTAAACACATGCTTGTTAACATAAATGCACTGAGCTAATAACACTAAAAAGACAAATTATATTTTAATTACTAATACAGACTTTTTGTAAAGTGTTACACTTATTTAAAACTACTGATATTATAACTTCTTTTATTATACAAAAATGTTTTTTTTTAGTCACTGCCAGCTGTCAGTTTTTTTTTTTTCTGAGGACTACATTTGTTAAATGGATCATTAATAACCATGATGTTCAACTGCTGCTCACAAAACTAGCAACAACTAATGAACTATTTCTGTATGTGCTGCGATGGTTTAACATTTATTTCAAACTTAAGTCTAGCATATATCTTATGAATCATATGTAGCATGTCATATGACCACATGAACTTGAAATGTGGTTTAAATTTCTTAGAATAAAAAAAAAAAAACTAATGGATTGCACACTAATCTGTCAGTAAATGTGCTTCATCATATTCATATTAGAACTACTGCAAAGAAGAAACACGTAGTTGAAGTCAGAATTATTACCCCCTTTTTTCTTTTTTTAAATACTTCCCAAATAATGTATAATGTTAACAGAGCAAAGACATTTTCACAGCATGTCTGATAATATTTTTTCTTTTGAAGAAAGTCTTATTTGTTTTATTTCAGCCAGAATAAAAGCAGGTCAAAGTTCAAAAGGTCAAAATTGCCCCTTCAAGCAATATTTCTTTCGACAGTCTACAGAACAAACCATTGTTATACAATAACTTGACTAATTACCCTAATCTGCCTAGTTAACCTTATTAATGTAGTTAGGCCTTTAAATGTCACTTTAATTTGTACAGAAGTGTCTTGAAAAATATCTAGTAAATATTATTTACCGTCATCATGGAAAAGATAAAATAAATGAGTTATTAGAAATGAGTTATTAAAATTATTATGTTTAGAAATATCATACGATCTAATTTTCTACATTTTATTGTAATGCAAAATAATAATAATAATAATAATAATAATAATATGTATAACACCTTGTAAAACTTTTGAAACTATTTGTTTTCTTAAGATGAATTCACAACTAAACATAATTTATGAACTATTTTGTTTTTAAAACTAAATCTTTACTGGTTTGAATGCTGGTCCAAGATTGAAGGTGAGGGACACATTTGCGCAGATGTAATCATTTTTAAACTCGCCGTTTAAAATATGATAGAAAACAACATTTTATATGATTTTACTTTTACTTCGATCGCTTACCTTGCTTACTGGTTAAATCCACCCCTGTTCATAGAGCGAGGTTATCTTAAAAAGAGTATCATTTTCATTATCAGACACAGAGCCTTGCAATATTTGCTGTTGTTGCTCAAGGGTAATGTTGTCACATTTACATGGGGCAAGCTGTCAGAATGGGAACTTGCTCTGAGAAGAATAATTTACATGCATTAACAAGAAAAACAATTTTAAAAAAGGTGGTGTTAACCACAACCAACAACAACAATACAGACTTATTTAATAAAATAATATTTAGCTAAATTAGCTAATTTATTGGTTTTATTTTGAAACCTAACATAGAAAGACCTGCCTCAAAGCCTCATGGTTAATGAAAAAAAAGCCTTTGCTGCTGCATATGCTTGATTTCATACTGGATCAACAAGTGTATTGTGCCTGGATGAATTTTTATAAACAAACGACATGTCACCACCTACCTGTGCTCTTAGATTTAAGCAGTTTTCTTGTGGTCTACAGCGTGGCGCAGGCTGAATAATCACATTAGCAAGAAGTCATATGCACTGTAGGTTTATATATAAACAGCAATGATGACTGACTGTGTCGCGTAAAAGTGAATGGCGCGGAAAATAACGCCACGGGATTGACCTGTTTTACGACTTCAGGCAAACAGTGTGGCGCTAACTAGACCTATCCATGCGGTATATATTACAGCACATATATTTGTTGCTGCTTGGAATGCATCTCCGCTTCCGTGAAGTAATCCGAGCCCTGGCTTAGTTTCCACCAATCCCGACCCAGAACGCGGATCTGCCTCCTCTCGTGCCCTTGACGTCGCGTCGCAGCTTTATGACTGAGCAGAATGAAAACCGGTCAAAACATGCCCCACCCCTACGCGCTCTCTCTCGCGCTCTTCTACAAGAGAGGTGATGATGAGGTAAAAGTTTTTTCTCTATCATTGGTTTTATCCTTTTTTTAGAAGTAAAAGGCATTTTAATAAAACCACAACATATAACGTTCACTTTAAAGTTCCTGAATAAGCTATGCTTCAACATTTCTTATTTAAGAAGGTGTTTTCAGCAGAGTAAGAATGTTTGAACCCCTAATTTAGATTAACGGGCACGTCCCACAGGTGACATTCTTCAGAACATATTTAAACCTAAACGATGTCTAAACCTGACTTAATCTTGACTAACTATATATCATATGAATAGGCTAGTATATCATTTATAACTCTGAAATAAACATTTTGGTGACAGTTAAGAGGTAACGAGTTTCCCAACCTTTGGTTTTATTACTTTTTGACGTTTTAGGCATGGATATAATTTTTTTCGACAATCAATCAATCAATCAATCATTCATTCATTCATTCATTTTCTTGTCGGCTCAGTCCCTTTATTAATCGGGGGTCGCCACAGCGGATTGAACCGCCAACTTAGCAAGTTTTTTACGCAGCGGTTGCCCTTCCAGTCGCAACCCATCTCTGGCAAACATCCACACACACATTCACACACACACTCATTCACTACAGACAATTTAGCCTACCCAATTCACCTGTACTGCAGGGGAAAACGGAGCACCCAGAGGAAACCCACGCGAACGCAGGGAGAACATGCAAACTCCACACAGAAACGCCAACTGAGCCTAGGCTCGAACCAGCGACCTTCTTGCTTTGAGGCAACAGCACTACCTATTGCGCCACTGCTTCGCCCTCAATCAATGCTTGACAAAGAACCAATAAATAAATAAATAAATAAATAAATAAATAAATAAATAAATAAATAAATAAATAAATAAATAAATAAATAAATAAATAAATAAAATTCTTTCAGGAAGATTATGACATCATTCCCTCATGTTAAAAGTTAATTCTGGTTCAGTCACCTTGTCGGCTGTGAACAAGAATGTTATATATATATATATATATATATATATATATATATATATATATATATATATATATATATATATATATATAATAAATGTCAAAAAATAAAAAAATAAAAAAATTCAATATTGCATAAAAATAGCCAGCTGGCGGGAGGGGGGTGGGGGTGGGGGGTGACAAAAGGTCCAGAATTTGTCATATAATTTGTCCTATTTTGACTGCTATGCATTCATAAACAGTAAAAACAACCTAGAAAAGGCTTTAAGACCAAGCGGAATCCTGGTGTGAGTGGTTAAGTTAATCAGTTTGGCCAATGTTAACAATTATCTTTCAATAGTCCAACATCCAAAAACATCTGACTTAAGTGAATTCATCTTTTGCTACTATATTGTTTTTAAATAAACAAAGAAAACATTTGACAAGTAACATTCATTTTAAATCTTGGACCTTAAGAAAACATGACCCAAACTTTGAAGCACCAAAAGTGGCCTATATTAAAATCAAATTGAATACTAAATTGGCTATACTGTTATGCATGCATTTTTAAATGCAATTTTTACAAGAGAGCCCAGAAAAAGCTATAAATAATTGTTATGTTTTTTGTTTGTTTGTTTGTTTTTTCAAATGTCCAAATTCTGACTGAGGAAAGTTAATTGAGGCCTGTTTATTTGCAATCAATTACAATGGGCTAAAGTTTTTTTTAATTAGACACTATTTTTTCTAATGATTTAATAAATTTGAATTTAAATAAATATTTGTCATATTTCTTTATTTTTGGTACACCAAACAGTGTGATTTTGATGTGTGCTTAAAATGTCAGCTAAATTCAGTATTTAAATTTCATAGATTTAAAAAATGAGGCGAATAACTTTGAGAATTAAGAACCCTTTCACCAGGCTGGCTACGGGCCTGAGGATACAAAACAAAAACTAAAAAGGTTAAGCCTAGGCCAAATAGCCTTAAAAAAAAGTTGCTATAGAATTCGAATACGAAATTTAATTCAGCGTGGTTAAACCTGGTTAGGAGGTCGCAGGCGGATATAGGCTATTTAAAGGGATAATTCGCCAAAAAGAATGTCGCACTAGCCTATATAATCACACTCGGTTCCATATCATTTTCGAGCCGTTTTTTCTCTGTTGAGCACAAAAGAATATAATTTAAAATGGTTGGAAACCAACAAACACTGAGTTCCATAGTAGGCAAAACAATAAGTTACCCAGCAAACAATTTTGTGATTCATAGACGTCTAATAGACATCTAAACTTCAACAGCTTGGCTAAAACAAGGCTAAACTTGAGCTGTCAATGAAAGTCTAAGGACATCTAAGAATAGCCCAAAACTAGCTAGTCGTCAAGAAGACAGATAAATAATAATAATGACAATAATAATAATAATAATAATAATAATAATAATAATAATAATAAGTTATAACTCCTTACATTTATATAGCGCCCTTTTATGCCTATTTTAGATGTCTATTAGATTTATACTGACAGCCCAAATTTAGCCTTGTTTTAGTCGAAACGATTATAGACTATGTCTATTAGATTAGACATATTTAAAAAAAATGCTTGCTTGGTACCAAATTCCAAGATTTTTTTATTTCCAAAAAAACTTATTTTGTGATCAACAGGAAAAAAACCTCAAACAGGTATGTGATACGTGTTGACAGAATTTACATTTTTGGCTAAACTATCCAAATAACTTTGAAATATATTGGAGTAGGCTATGGGAGCTGTTCAGTGTTGTGGTGCTGAAGTATTTTACGAGCCCACCCATTCATGTTCTGAGGTCTATTATAAAAATATATATATTTGAACAGAAGGTTTGGATTTTTCAATATATTGCAACAAACCATAATTAGAAAATGTCATTTGAATATCCTTGGCCAGAAGCTATAAGGTACGTTGAGCTTAAACTAATTTCACAAGCAAGAATACTTTATGTGACGGATTTCAGATTTGACAACATTTTCTCGGAATAATAAGTGAGTTACAATTTACTCTTTAAACCAAAATTATTTTAATAGCCAGATAATACAGTGAATGTACACCTACAGGTCCTGCAAACTATAAAACGTTTTCCTCAGCTTTGTCCACTAGAGGGGGCCTTTTCTCCTCATAATGTGCGCAAAGTGTGATAATTGTAACAGCAAGTGCAAATAGTGAGTACCAAAATTATTATACTAATTATGGCATTTAAATTGTATTTACATATGCGATATTTTCACTATATGGTTCTTAATGAATATTGCATGACGACAGAGAAAGGCTTGATCTCTGAGATTTAGCTATTAGGCCAAGTTCAGAAGTCCGCGCGTCTCATGAAACGCAATCTTGTATTATTCACACAGAAAAAACATATATATATAGCATAAGATATGTTTTTATTTGGATTCCCTATCCCCTTTATCATATGTTTTATATTCTTATCTGACAGATCAGATGTCACTTGAAATATACAACAAACCTTGCATATATATTCACATTGATTTAAAACGTTTACAGTTGGCAAACAGGCTAATACAAAGAAGTGTATAAATAATAAACATATAAAATGGGGTTTAAATACACAGCGGTCACGAGAATATACGGATTTCAGTTACTCTCTTTAAGTTAATGACAACAGTACAGTTTTAAATAAATAAGACTGTCGTTATACCCTGAGAGTAAAAAGAATCAATCTACCATTCACAGACGAGCTTCAACAATGAAGACGGTCGCTCAAAAAAAATCTTACAAATAATATTAAAAAACACATTTAGAAAAATAAAACGTTGCATGCGCGATTAGATTTCTTTTTCTCCGGACCATTTTTACCAAAGGATCTTTTTTCACTGACCCTCCGTGTTTCCAGTGGGTGTCGGTGGTGAGTGGGGTCCAGGGGAAATGTCGTGCAGTTTCCTAATATGTTTTTTAAGATCAAAGTTCCTGCAGAAACCTTTGCCGCATGTCGGGCATGTGAAAGGCTTCTTGTCGTTGTGCGTGTGCATGTGAAATGTAAGGTTGTACACCTGGTGGAAGGCTTTGTTGCAGATATTGCACTTGAACTGTTTTTCTCCGCTGTGGGTCAATTTATGGTTCTTGTAGTTTCCTTGGAAAAAAAAAAAACATGGGATTTTATTAATCAATATTTCGCTTATAGCATATATATATATATATATATATATATATATATATATATATATATATATATATATATATATATATATATATATATATATATATAAATATATATATATATATATTCAATTCGAGAACAGCTACCTTTCTGATGAAATCCTTTGCCGCAGAATTCACAAATGAAGGGTTTGTATCCTGCGTGAATTCGGGTGTGAGTGTTGAGAGTTGAACTTCGGTTAAAAGCTTTGCCGCATTGGTTGCATTTATGCGGCTTTTCCTGTGGACATCAGATAAGAACAATCACTGGTAAATGGAAATAGATTTAGCTATTTAATTTAGTTATTATTGCTGAAATTATTCTTGTTGTATTTGTAAATATTTTTGTTATTATGTTTATTTAAAAAATAGACTTTGTTTAATTTTATCGCTATCTGTTCATTATTTCTATATTTCTATTATCAAAAAAAAAAAAAAAAAACGTTAAGTCATTGAACTCGGCATGGAAAAGCTCAAAAACATATTAAGAGTTTTCTTTAGCAGAGAGAAAAAGTTAAATGTAACCCGGCGATTTCATTGAGCTGTATTCTTATATGTTCTGTAATTGAAACGGCAACACATGAACATTGTTTTTCTTGTACACTCTTAAAATAAAAGGTTCTTTATTGGAATTCTTGGATCCATGAAGAACTTTAGAATCTTTTCATTTCACAAAAGAATCTTTATTGTGGAAAAACTTATTTCGATTTGTTATTTATAGTAATTTAATGAAACATGTATTAAATGTTTACTAAAAGGTTCCCCGAGGACCCAAAAAAATAGCGCTTCTAACTTTTGCATCACTGCAAAAACGTTCTGAGACTTGTATTTTTTATTTCACGAAAAAATCAAATGAACAAGATGTTAACACCAATGATTACGACATTTAAGAGTAGGCTATAATTTAAAAAAATTGCGAATTAGTTGCAAAAATTCGTTTGAGATATTACATTTACAGATGTCAGATTTATTTATTTGTAAACTAATTTGCTAAAAAAAAACTAAAAACTAAAATAAAACAGATTTATTTATTTGTAAACTATGCGCATAATTACCTGAGTGTGGATAATTTTATGGCGACACAGGGTGCTCGCTTGTCTGAATCCTTTGCCGCATACTTTGCAGACGAACGGTCTGGCGCCCGTGTGAACCGGCATGTGACGCGTTAAATTATAGTGCGCGTTGAACACCTGCAATTGCAAATTGTGTTAAAGAATGGGAGAAAGAGAGAAGACATGCGGTGTGTGCTAAAAGAAAAAATAGATTTCGTTCGTCTCACCTTGCCACAAACTTCACAGGTGAACACCTTTGGTTTGGTTTGAGGAGAGCCGCTGTTTACTTTAGCCGCCGAGTTCTTGAACAACTTCTCCGACAAGATGTGCGCGCTCTCCTTCATGTAATGGTGCAGATGAGAGTGAGAAAGCTCCTTAAAAGAAACGCCAGGAGGACACCTGTCCGCAACGGCCCCCTGTTTGCTTTTCTCCGAGGAGAACAGGCTCTTCTGGCGCGCGTGGAGCGGCGTGTTGAGGAGATAGGATGCCATGGGGTGCAGGTTCACCAGACCCGCGTGAGGCGGACACGCACCTTCCCCGCAGTTCAGGTAACAGACGGCGGCTCCCATGGCGTGGAACGACGACTGGTTGACCACGCGCGGCCGGAATAGTTTGTACTGTCCGATGGCCGGAGCCGCATCTTGCTGCTCGTTCTTGTAGTTCAGTCCGATGCTCAACAGCTCGTTCGCGTTGTACGCAAAAGTATCAGGGTGGTCTAATCCATTGATGTGAAGTTTATGAGGCGGCTCGCAGGCGAGTGGCATGAGGGGGATCATGCAGTGCAACGGGGCGGGAGACTGCTTGGGCTCCGCTTTCCCCACGGGAGCTTGGAATAAGTTCGGGAACGGTATCGACTTTGGTTCGGGCGTCCTGGCCATAATCCTTTCGATCGAAAACGCGAGAGGCTTGGAGCTCGCGATCATGCTTCCTCCAGTCGAAGCCGAAGGGGCGCCGAATATTCCCGCTGAGTGGTACAGCGCGCTGTCCATGACTTGAGCGCAGCACCTGTACCTGTGTCCTCCTTTTGTAGATAAGTTTGATTCCTCTCAGTGACCCGCAAGAAAAGACATCATCAAGCGCAAAGGCCCCCCTGGCTGCTCCGCTGCTTGTCAATTGCGGACAATCAGCACTTATGTCCGCCCCGGATTGCTCAATAAAGAGTGTTTTGTCAATAGCGCAACTCAGGGCTCACCACGCGCGCACGTCAAAGACACGTAAAGCAGCCCAGATGCTCGATTTAGTTATATCAATCACTAGAGCGGCTTTTTCCCCTCTCCCTCCCTGCACTTGTCCTACACACTGATGTGGGTGACTAACTGAAGAAGGTGCTCTTTATTAGCACTGTAAAGCGCTGGGCGAATCTCCGGTCCCCTCGCGCCTCGCTGTGACATCATTGTACCTCACGCAGGATGACAGGCGCGCGCATGCATCATGTTTTTCAACATTTGACATATAAAAACTGCACGTTACCTGTTTTGGAACAGCATTTTTTGTGTGTTTTTTTAAGCTATCTTTATTGATTAGGACGGCGATTTTTAAACGACATTCTTAATTTAGGGATTTTCAAGTAAAACGTGCATGAAGTGAATGGAAATCATGGAATAAAAATGGAAATCATGGATATAATAGGCTATTTGGATGTTTTTTTTTTTTTTTTTTTTTGCATAAACGTAATCTATTTTAAAACCTGAACATATGATTTGAAATCTGATTTTTTAATGTCAGCTAAAATAATACTTTTTACATACTACTGTGAAAAGAAACTTTGTTTAAACAACAGTTACTTGATTTGGGCACAACGATTTCGTGTACAGGTTTGTAACCAAATTCATTTATTACATTTTAAAATGGAAAATATATTCGACTGTTTTATAAAAATAAAAATCTAAACAAACACACAAGCTTAATATAACACTAAAAAGGCTATTTTATTTTGTCATTTGTTGAATATAAGTTCTCAGTCAAATCAGTATAGGCACTTGTTCATTTCTATTTCTAGTCAGAGTTTTATTGTCACTTCAGGGGGCAGTTGGTTATGTATGATCGTAATTTTACCCCTGTGGTTAATTTTTAATTGGTTAAACTGTTGGTGTTAAAGCTTTTCCCATGTTACAAAGTAACATCCGTCGATTCCACCAGCACATTTAATCTGATTTAATCTACTTAATAACCACATAGCTAATTTAATGTGAAATATAAGCAAATAATAGGTATCATTTTTGCAACGCTTTCGTGTGTAATTAGTGAAATTCACGCGACGGTTGCCGCGCTGCTTCACGCACACATACGGAAAAAAAGAGTACAGTAAAGCTATATTAGGCATCATACGACGTTCGTTTTCCAAACGCAAACTCGCGAGGACACTCATCTGGGAATTGTGCGGGAAACGAGAGGTATTAACAGAAAAACGCCTCCAAGGAGCTGAGATCATGCCTTGAGAGAGAGTGAGAGAGAGAGAGTCGCGCGCTTTACCATCCAGTCCGCGAGCAAAAGCAGAAATGTAAAGTGGCAGCTCTGTGTGAAAATACAGTTGACAGTGATTCGATGCGAAGACTTTTTTCGTGAAGGATTATTCTGTTTAAAAGGTAATTTAAATAGAAAACAAGTGCGTCATTGACATATTGTGCTTTTAAATTATTTTATTATTGTGAGACATACATATGATATTGTTTTTTTAATACGATGCATATTGACGATCAGCAGTAAATGCGCTAAAATGATAATGTTTGTGTTTTCAGGGCGACTTTAGAACATTGCTAATTTTGACTGCTGTTCAATTGGAAGCAGATGGGTGTCAAATAGCCTGCAATTTGGAGCTTTTTCTACATAATAAGCAGTCACCTTACTGTTGTCATATGCTGCTCCTCAGATTTCTTCAGTTGGGCGAAGGCAAGACGAGAAAATAACTCCCCTGTAATTTCACGAGACAAATGCATTTTAATATTTGTTTCTTTTTGGTCAATGTTTGGGATTAAACCTTGTCATGCACTTTTACATCTCCATACTCTATAGTCAGACAGTATCAGAATATCAAAAATATACTAAAACGTGTCGACAAAATAACTACTTACAAATAGCTATTTTTAGAGTATATTTAGGCTATTTATTAACGAATTTAAAAATTAAAACTATTTAGTTATTATGCTTTCTAATTAGACTTGGTTAATAAAAGTATGCGTTTCATATTTCAACGTAGCCTATGATTTCCCCGAATATAATTCGCAGAAAAGTGTCTTTCAGTAAGAAATATTATAAATGATTCTATGGCAGCGGTTAGCATATCAAAGTCGCTATTTATTTCTCCGACATTGAAGTTGCCTTAAAAAAAACTCATATTCATATCCAGATATTTTAACATAATATGATATTGTTTCAAGGTCACAAGCAGACTAAAGATTGAATCGAAGTTATCACATTTAAAACAGGAATGATATCAAGATTCAGGCTGTATAAATCATTTTAGTTTTGATCGTCTTTCATTTATTAATTAACCTTAAACAGCTGGAGGTAAACAAATACTTTAAATAAACGTCTCCCATTTAGAAGTCTAATTTCTATACGCATTTGGCGTTTTACTCTTTAAATTTATTTACAATGTGTTGTTTACTTATTTATTTTTAATTTTTTTTTGCATGACTCAGTTCATTAGTCTTAACTTTATATATTAATAATGAAGATCACGCCAGAAGGCTGTTGTGTTCATAAAGAATTTCACTTCTTTCTTTCTTGATGTGCTTATTAAATATGCACAATAAAGACGAAGGCCATTTAACATGATACCGGCCAGAATACAGAAAGCCGCACACTAAATAGGATTCAATACACAAAGTCGGCATTTTTATTGACCGAGATAGATAGATAGATAGATAGATAGATAGATAGATAGATAGATAGATAGATAGATAGATAGATAGATAGATAGATAGAAACTCTAAATAAGATGTTCTTGGCGTTGGCGCTAATGTAGGGCCTAATATAGATTTAATATTACTGTTCAATAAGGTTTTGTGTCAAGACATATAAAAATCAACAAATTTTTGAAACGTAGTTTTCATGTAACATAAAATTTTAAGAATTGTTAATTTGCAACAAGATATGAAAATGATAATATAAATAATTTAAATATACAAAAACGTTTTAAAAATGTATAATATATAATTTAAATATATATTTAACAACAACAAATAAAAAATCATTCAAACTGATTTTATACAAACCTTGATAAATCTTTAAAATCATCAAAAGCCAAGGAACATTTCATGTAATTCAGATAAAATAATGTCAAAATATTATGAAAAAATATATATATAAAAAGGACCAAAGCAGTGACATTAAAAACACTTTAATTGTAACACTCAACACACCTGGGCAACCTCAGGTGCACAAAGACAATAGAAATATACAGCTCTTATTAAAATCCAATGACATCTTTCATCTGAAACATATTTGGACATTGACAGCATACTATACATAACACACTCAACGGTTACTTCTACAGAAGAATCTGAATGTGAATTCATAGCTATTGAGTGGAACAGTGTCACGACTTCATCAAATAACAGTGAACAGCTAGCATTTCATCCACCATATCTGAAGCTTTGACCTGAGGATCCCAAGCTAATACAAAAAAACAAAAAAAAACAAAAACAGCACATAAGCGGATGCTACTTTTCCTCCTGCTCTGCATTTCTAGCGTTCACTCAGGTATACCATGTCTATTATACACTTACAAATCATCAGCTGCTCCTTTGTGTGTGAATTTGTGCCTGCGAGTGCTTCCCACTATTGGAACTTGCCTTGCGATGAGCCACTGCACATCAAATACACAACGACAGAGATACTTTAGCTGTCTGGAAGTGGCCAATGAGAGTTTTATACAAGCATGGTGACACCGGCTTAGACAAGTGGGCAGTGTGGCACTGGCTGGGGAGCATGAAGTGTGAGCTCCAATCAGGAGAGCTGGAATCCGACCTCTTTGTATCGAGTTTATGACCGTCCATGTAGGTGGGACATTAACCCTCCTCTTCATCGCTGTCCCTCATGGTGATGCCCTGCAGACCATCAGTGGCCGATACGGCTGCCGTGGCTTCCTCGATAGTGAGCCGGCTGTAAACGGTTTCATAGCTCTTGTTGTTCAATGTGCCATCTAGTACACCCTGCAGCCTGAAGTCACGGTACGACTTCTGCATGACAAAAAATGAAGAATGGAGAACGAGTTTTAAGATGTGTTTGTTTCACTTTTTGACTTCTAGTCATTCGAAGATTCACCCGAAACGCCACTCTGCCACTAATTAATCTCTCATTCTCATGGTAATGGAATTTGTTGTGCAGCTAAGCTGAACTTGACACTCTTGTCACAGTCAATTAGCATCAGCAGAGTTTCCAACAAAAACTTGTTCACACTGTATTCCCTTCTTTTACCTTGACAATCTTGATGAGAGTCTTGAGTTGGTAAACATGCAGCTGCTGGTCGAGTCTGTCCGTCAGCCAGACGCACACCGCCTTCATGAAAGAGGTGTACCATTGCTGTGTAAGGGAGAAAGAGAGATAAACCTTGAAGGGACATAAATGTGATGCGAAAAAAACCTCAGCCTTTTACGCAAATGAAAAGATGTGACCTACATGGGGTTTGAAAGAAAAAGCGACTTTTGGTGACTGTCAAAAGTTTCTTTTTGTTCAGGTGTGCCTTGAAAATTGAATTTTGCAGTCGTCAAAACCAAAAGACCCGCAAGGAGCCACTGCTTATCTACACAATAAATTCAAATTCATTAAGAGTCATTACTTCCCTGGTCATTATTGAACTTCTTGCTACTATCGTCACATGCCCCAGGTTTCATTTGAGGCCACGTCTGTACTTAACGGCAAATCTAAAGATGTAGAACCTACTAATTGCACTTGATTCTTGATCTTGCACTTAAAACACATTTAGTTTACATTTTCCTTCATGCGAGGACACATCATATAATTAGTCTTTCAGAAGGCCGGTGCTTGTTATGAAAGAAGCTAGTTTTTAATCAGTGGCGATCTGATGGTGAATATTTTTTAAGGACCCTCTGACACTAGACCACATTGGCATTCATCCTTCTAATTTAATTTCACAAACCATTAGCTCACGTTGTCGAAAGTTAAAAAAGATTGAGATTTGAATCTTTGATCATTCGGAATATGACTTCTCTTGAATGCATAGACTGTGTCATAAAAGACATCATCTGTTTATTTGTGAACTATATCACTTAGGCTGAACTTCCAATGTATCCCATGTAATTTACCTTCGGGCTTTGCTTTAGCGCGTTCGAATTTGCATCAGGAGCATGAATGAAGCCAAACAGCGCAAAAGTAATCAGCAAAGTCCGCTCCTGCCGTTTACGGAAAGTGGGCAAAACGGAAAGATGAGGCGCCACTTAATTGAAGCACTTAGGCTGGTTGGGAAACAGACGACGGTGCCCTAATTGTTGGAGGTGAAAGAACGGCAGTGCATTTCTTCATATCAGCCGAACCTCAGTCGGTAATCAAACGCTTAAGTGTCCACTTGTCTGGTTCATTAGGGAGGCAGGGGAGGGCAGCATTCGCACCTGTGACCAGGCTGAGGGCCACGGCCCCTCGCCGTGCAAACCTCATCGCTCCACTAATCACAGTGATTTAGCGACCCGGACAAACAGACCGCAGCCTGCAAGGGCATGCAGTGACTGATTTTCCCATTTCCTTCAACATATCCACAACACAACAATCGGCAGCTTGATGTACAGCATATTGTTCTTAAGAAGAAGCGTTGAAATATATTCACGGCTGAACTTTTAGCCATCCAGAGATTCGAATTAGATTACCGTACATGCTTCGCAACAGACTGACAGATTGGATGTTTGGAGTTGTAACGCACACACAGGCTGCTTGATGAGGAAGCTTCTGTGCTGACACACACGGCGACCCGTCTCTGGGCTCGCTCTCGGTGCATGACTGTGCGCATGTGACACACATTAGGGACTGCTGGTGTACAGGCCACCTCCATCCTGCCCGCCGGTCTCCACTGGAGGCCTCGGCAAAGGTCTAATAAATCAAGAGGAGACATAAAACACTGCATCTCTCCAATCTGGCGCGGAATAGAACGTTTTTCAAAGGCAATCTGCTCAAGATTTAAAGGGGAGAGGATTGTGTGTACACTCTCTCGAGTGTTTGAGTCTTTCCATAGATCTGCTGTCTCCGAAAGTGGCTTGGAAGGATGAGCAGTGTGTTCTAAACAAAATTAAGGAGCAAGACGTACACGTTGGTGCCTTCTAGCTCTCTCTCTCTCAATGTTGTTTGAGAGTAAACGGGTCAACAGGAGCCCCGGGTGAGTGCTCAGACACTGGAAGTGGTCACAGTGGGCTGATGAGTGCTCTTGGTGAGGCCTCATTGCCTCTCGCTACAAAAACTTTCTCCACCCCTTTTCACCTCCCTCTGCTCTGGCTTCACAATAGCCACTGCTCGGCAGGGACGCGGTTGGAAAAGAATAAAAAAAAAAGAAAAAGGAACAGGGAGAAATGCTGGAACATTCATTCTCCTGAAATCCTTGTTTGAAGTAATTCTGCTGCGTTTCAGTTGATCTGCAGACTTATTATAGAAATGGTGTCTGGAAAGGGTAATATGCTCTCTGAAGATCTGGAAGAAACTTACGTCAAAGATTTTCTCAGTGTACATCTCGTCATTCACACGGTCTCGCAGAATGTCCTGGTTCTGCCTTACAAAAGTGATGTAGGTATCTGCTAGATCCATACCAGGTTTCTGTTAAAAAGGACAGATTTAAAATCAAATATGGCCAGAAAGCATGCTTACTAATAATGTTAAACAGATAGTTCATCATTACTTCTGTCGAATGTAAAAGAAGATATCTGGAAGAAAGCTGAAAACCTGAAACCATTTACTTACTGTAGATCCAATCCCAATTCTAGCCCTTAGCCCATCCCCCTCGTTTTGCGCGTTAACATGAATGAGTAGGGGTGTCCCAATTCTATTTAGCTTGAAGGCGTAGGGCTAAGGGGAGTGGCTAGATACCCCTTGAAACAGCTAATTTTTTAGGACCACACTCGAAACCAAGGGGTGCGAAAATTTCCCAGAATATGGAAGGAGATGAACAAATTTGTATTTTTTGTCATTATTATGAATTTTTACAACAAACAAGCACGTTTTAATACATTCATAATGGCGTTCTTGTTTAACCATCATGGTTTAAAAAAAAAATTTAAATGCAAAATTTCACAATCATTTACAATCACATTTACAATCCAATCCCACAACATTCTGTCATTTGAAGACACTTGAATATCCTGTCAGAGAAGTGTAGTGGCTGGGAATGGGCTTTTTACAGTGTCTGCTATAATGTTAATGTTGTTTTCGTGCATTTACATAGATTAATATGTCCACGATGTAAATGCACAGTACAGTTAAGATCTTATTGCCACATTATATCGTTAGGATAACATGATATCGTTGCCAAAAAATAACGCAAATGGAACAACTACAGCAGTCGCCGTCATCCATCTCATATGAAGAAAGAGATTGCGATGACATATGATGATGTGTACAGGTGCTAGTGGTGTCCCATTTCTTAGGGATACATTTTGAAGCCCTTCCCTTTCACACTCTGTTTCAAGGGCCAAGGGGAAGGGGTGCAAAAAAAGAATTGGGATTGGGCCTTATAGTGTTTGTAGTTCCAACTATAGAAGTGAACGGTTACAGATTTTCAGCTTTCTTCAAAATGTCAGTGTTGAAGAAACGTTTGGAACCACTTGATGGTAAGCAAATAGTGAGTCGATTTTCACTTTTGGGTGAACTATCCCTTTAACACATTCAAACTCTTGCGCTCATAAAGGTGTACTAAGTGAAATCCAAAGAAAAGTCTATTTTGACTATTTATAAGACCATCAGTGGCTAAAATAATCTGTTTTACTCTAAATAAGGGTGGGCCTCTCCTTCATGGTGGTGGCCATTTTGAGATCACATTACCAGCAGAGTCTCATCAACTTATTTCTTATTGCGCAATGTTTACGTATGCCAGTTCATTTATCTAATTACGTTTTTATGATTTAGTGCCCACTCACACCAAGAACAATTATAAAGTTATAAAAATATATATTTTTAATTGCAGGAGATCAAGGAACTATTCTGATTATGACAACAGCATTGAAATTATCATTTATTTTTGACAATTGATTTCCCATCTGACATATCTACAGCACATGCTTATAATAAACAGAACATTAATGTAATTTGATGTGCGCACTAATAGTTATTATTCTGTGTTAATGTGCATTTGCTATTTATTCTTTTTCATAAAAGTGACAGAGATGAGACAGATTGATATTGTTAATAATAAATGAATTATGCTACATTAAGTTGTATCAAATTGGCAAAACCAACAAAAATGGCTTAGTACACCTTTTATTCAACCACTACTTTCTTTGTATGCAAAGGTGAGCAAATTCAACACCAAGATCAAGCACGTAAACCAAAACACTGACAGCCAACACCAGCAGTTTTACCTCTTAAAAGATTTTGGGAAAATGTTTTATGGAAAGAAAAAAAAAACAAATCACATGTAAACTTATTTATAAGAAAGAAGCAAAAAGCACCTGCGACACTTACACCCTTTTAAAAGCAATCCTTTTACCTGTGAAAAAACATTTCTATTTGCACTGGGGCTGTTAAAACTGGGAAAAAATGTCCTAATAGAGCTGTAATTGCTGCGACACGTTTCCCACCCATGACTCAAGGCCTGATGTCGCTCGAGGGCTTGAACATCAGAAAAAAAAAACCTTTTTATAAGATGGCAAAGAGACACCTGAATTTCAACCTCCTGTTCAGTCCTCTCTTCCTGTCAGTTTGTCTGTCGGTCATATGACACAAAGAGGGTCCTATATGTGACACTAGCAGAAGCTGAAGCTACTTTGAAACTGTGGCTTGCCAAACAAACTCATCTAAATCACACTGATTTATTAAATAACATGCAGTATTAATAAGCATGTTAAAATTAGCATACTGCACTGCACTTCATAGTTAGACCTTTGTCTCTTTTCTACTCCAAATATCTAAAAGTCTTAAATCAAGCAGATTTTTCTAGACAAGCAAAACTTGTTGTTTTAAGAAATATTACATCAAAATTAAGTGAGCTTTTCATTAAAACAAGCAAAATAATCTGTCAATGGGGGAAGCAGTTTAATCTTATGTCAAAATGAAAAGCAATGTTATTTTGAGTAACTTATTGGCAGATTAAATAGCTTTTTATGTAAGGAAAAACTAAATTTTGGCATATTATTTCTTAAAACAAAGTAATTTTTTTTGCTTGTTTAGAAAATGTTTCTAGATTTAAGGATGTTTAGATTTTTAGACAAAAAAAAGACAAAACATCTAAATAAGAAAAGCATTATTATTATTTTTTTGCATTGTGGAAGACTAAAAACAGTAATAATGCTGAAAATTCCACTTTGCCACCACATGACTAAATAAATATTTAAAAGAAAACAAAATGGAAAACAACTATTTTAAATTATATTGTAAAATATTGTTTTTACTATATTAGTATCATTTAGATAGATAGACAGTTAGATAGATAGACAGACAGACAGACAGACAGACAGACAGACAGAGATAGATAGATAGACAGACAGATAGATAGACAGACAGACAGACAGAGATAGACAGACAGACAGACAGACAGACAGACAGACAGACAGACAGACAGACAGACAGACAGACAGACAGACAGACAGACAGATAGATAGATAGATAGATAGATAGATAGATAGATAGATAGATAGATAGATAGATAGATAGATAGATAGATAGATAGATAGATAGATAGATAGATAGATAGATAGATAGATAGAGGATTGCATTTCTTAGCTCCTAATGTCGCTAGTTAACACTTATTTTTCCCAGCACATCCCATAACTTATATCAACCTCTGATAAAAATATCAACCTCTACCAAATGGTTGATATGTTAGTTTAAGGTAAACGTACAGGGATTAAAACTCTGTTTCTGTATCCTATGACTAATCCAAGAGTAAGACCAATTTATTTCAAACAAATTTCAAACAAAATCAAAATAAAACATTTGAATACTAAATCATCTTTATCATTATATTTATATCATTTAACACAGTTTCTTGTTTTTTTTTGTTTTTACAATAAAACCAAAATCAAGTGTAGTAGTTAAACATTTAAATGTTCATTATGAGTTATAAAATTATATATAATTTATAGTGCTCAACATATATAAGTACACCACTCACAAATCTATCTTTTAAGTTATTATTTTTTTAAATAAGAAGCTATATAATATTATATCTGGAGCTTATCGATCAAAATAGCTTATGATAGCAGTCTAAAAACAAGTACACCCAAAATTATGTTATAGAAAAACATTAAATACAAACTTTAAAAAGAGGAAAAATCAAGAGAAACAAAATAATTGAAAAATTTAGTTGAAATATTGAACGTTGCAATTGTTATTTTGTTTGCTTGAATTTAACTTGTATTATTTTTCTATTTCTAAATATTTTTGGTGACTAAAATATTATTTTAATAAATATATCTGTTTTGTTTAAATGCACCAAAATACATTACCTATATTCACTGAGAAATAATCGTTTTCAAAATGGGGTGTACTCAGTTATGCTGAGCACTGTATATCCCAAATTTTACTCACTTTTTAAAGTAAAAAGCTATTTAAAATTTATCATTTGATTGAACTGCCAAATACACCTAATAGAAAAAAAAATTTACACACAAGTAGAATTACAAAATCTGTCTCTGGGGTGGTACCTTTTAAAAGACATACATTAGTACCTTCAGGATTCACTTTTGTACCTTTGAAGGTTCAATTTTGTATCATTAATGTACTGTAAGGTACTTTTTACGACCTGTTAGGAACAAAAAGACCTGTTAGGAACAAAAAAAGTACCTTTTGAAAAGGTACTGTTCCAGTGACAGATTTTGTACTTTTATTTCTGAGAGTAGGAGCTGAAACAGTGGTCATTCGACAAAATATTCTAATGTTGAAAAAAGTGAATACAGATGCAGTAAATATTTCATTGCAATTTAAAATACAGCAATTTTGTTTTGAAACGGGCATTCCAGCATACAAATGAAAGGACTTCTTATCCAGTTATCTGATCATTTTTACTCAACAGTAAAGCTGCATGCGCAACTTGTTGTTAAAACAAGCTTGTTCCCATAAAGCTGCATTATTTTGAAAACAGCAAACTGTCACGCAACTAAAACAAGTTAAGTAGCGTCACTAATTATAGTTAACAACTCACCGACACCTTTCATTCAGCACTCAGCGGACAGAAGAACCTCCTGACCACATCCACACTTAGCCATGAATTTACAGCAAATACGACTGGGTTTTTAAAAGGGCTTTGTATCATCTCAATTAAGAGGGCTTCAGGGGTCTTCACAGATATTTATTACAGCAGAATGAAGAAAAATGCCTCTCCTGTGCTAAATCAAACATACACTGTAAAAAAATCTTGCTGACTTTTTTTAGTTGAATCAAATGAACTTTTCTTGTCATCTCAACTTATATCAATGAAACTTATTAAAATATTGAGTTAGACTTTGTATAGCTTATAAAATTCTAACTTTATTAGATAAAAGAGAAAATTGTGCTTTTTGGGGAAAGAAATCTAGTGCAAGCACAGTTTTAAAGTAAAAAACAATGAAGTTTGTAATTAAGAATCTTATAATAATAATAAAGTTTGTAAATTGTAAGTTTGTCCTGAACATCAAAAACAGGTACTGCTCAAAATTAAATCAATATTTCAATTCAATTCAAGTTTTTATTTGTATTAGCATACCGCACAGCCCTTTTTAATTAGATTTTTATCTCATTTCTAGTCTAAATATCTAAAAGGTTTTAAATCAAGCAGATTTTTCTAGACAAGCAACACAAACTGTGTTGTTTAAAGAAATAATATGTCAAAATTAAGTGAGTTTTTCAATAAAACAAACAAAATAATCTGCCAAAAACTAGAACATTTTGTTTACCCCTTTTACAATAATTATTATTTCAAAGAACATTTACAAAATTAAGATAGGAAATTGATAATGTCACAGACATACAAAACATTCAGTCAAATGTAGTTTTTAAAAACAAGCACAAGCATGCTTTTGAAGCAAATCAAATAATTTGTTAGTTTTTCTTCCAGTTTGCCTGACTTTTTTTTGTACTGCTGCTATTATTTTAGATGCCCTAAAGCTGCAAATGCAAAAACAACAGGCAACACATTAATTTTACAGCAGTTCCTAATTTTCTTAAAAACAATAACAAGAGGTAATCTGTTAAAAAAGACATATCTTGTCAGAAATATACAAAATATTCAATCAAGTGTATAGAAAAAGGGAGCACAAGCCTAGAAAGGAATATGTTCAAGAAAAATGGGAAAATATATAATAGGGATGTCTCGATCAGCTTTTTTTGTCTTTGAGTCCTAGTCATTTGATTTTGAGTATCTACTGATACCAAAACCCAATTCAATACTTCTATAACACAAAAAAATAAAAATAAAAATAAATAATAATAATAATAATAAACAAGAGCGAAGAAGCAGAACCAGGATGTTTCTCATTTTTTGACCTAATTCACCTTATTTTAACATTCAACAACTCCGTTGACCAACAGCGCACTTCTGTAAGGTTGCTTGAACAATCAAGTTGGACTTTTGGACTTTAGTGCAACAGTAAATATAAAAAATCTAATATAAAATCAAATATCATCTAAACTTAAAATACCCGACAGGCAATCCCAGGTTTACTTATTTCACAGTTTGCTTTGGCCATGTTGTCGTCATCAACTTTATATAACAGACATACTCGTGCTTTCCGATTCAAGCTGCTTCCATGTTCTACTTTGCCGACATTTAACCAGTGTCTCTGCAACAAAGTCATGTCATGCCGCACATGCTGCTCTTTCTGTGTGAAGTAAAGAAAGAGGTCTAGCCTCTGTGCCACCTCATAATTATAGATGTGTTTAAAAATAATGAGAATAAATACAGTACACATATATATTCGAGTCCTGATTGGGAGGTAACATCCGATTTTGTTCGAGTCTGAAACTGTGTGATCGAGCCTGATTTCGGATCGCATGACTGGATCTGGACATCCCTAGAAATCTCATTATTTTGGATGTAGAATGGTTGAATGTGTAGATTTACGTCAAAATGTACAAACTCAGATATGTGGACAGAATTTGGATGGAAATGTCTTAATAAGATTTTTCATCACGCCAAAACAAAGAGCATACTTCACAGAAAAGGACACTAAAGTGCTAGAGACAATGCGGGTCTCAAAAACCTAATCCCTGGCATATTTTTTTGGGAATGTCCAGTAATAAAACAATTTTGGGAAGAAGTACATGGAGTAATAATATTACACTTTCAATTCATGGTTATTTGTTTTGGAAGCTTTGATATCCAAATAAGTAAATCTAAAAAATACTTGATATTTTAATAGGTGCAAAGCTGTGTGGTCAACTGAAATCGAATTGCAGTTTGAAACGTTGTGATAAGTTAATCACAAGAGAGTGCAATATAAAATATATATACAGTTGAAGTCAGAATTATTAGCACCAATTTAATTATTTTTTTCTTTTTTAAATATTTCTCAAATGATGTTTAACAGAACAAGGACGTTTTCAGAATGTCTGATATTTTTTCTGGAGAAAGTCTTAATTGTTTTATTTCGGCAAGATAAAAAGCAGTTTTAAAAAATTTTTTAAAAGCCATTTTAAGGACAAAATTATTAGCCCCTTTAAGGTATAAATTTTTTGATAGTCTACAGAACAAACCATCGTTATACTATTATTACCCTAATTACCCTAACCTGCCTAGTTAACCTAATTAACCTAATTAGGCCTTTAAATGTCACTTTAAGCTGTACAGAAGTGACCTGAAAAATATCTAGTAAAATATTATTTACTGTCATCATGACAAAGATAAAATAAATCAGTTATTAGAAATCAGTTATTAAAACTATCATGTTTAGAAATGTGCTGAAAAAATCTCTTCATTAAACATAAATTAGGGAAAAAATAAACAGGGAACTAATAATTCTGACTTCAACTGTATGTATATATATATATATATATATATATATATATATATATATATATATATATATATATATATATATATATATATATATATATATATATATAGTTAGGCGATATTTTATTTAAACTACTTTTATTCTAGCCGAAATGAAACAAATAAGACTTTCTCAAGAAGAAAAATTATGATCAGACTTTAAAATATAATTCTGACTTTAATTGGTATTATTGATGTTTAGCCATTTCATTGCTATTTTCATTCATTTTATTTTATGAAACTTTTGTATTTTGTTCTATTTCTTTATAGTTTATAAAAAAAA